>NC_133764.1:27947007-28179507 GCF_036562045.2 Rhinolophus sinicus | reverse complement strand
GTGAGTTTCACAACCACCCAGGGAGCAGGGGAGGCCTCCGCCAGGATCCCTGGAGAGGTTAGGAGGCCTGCTCAGGGCTGGTGCCAGATTCAGCAGGAGGCCTCATGACCACTCACACTGGCCCTATCCAGTTCAGCAGGGATGCTTTCATCGGTGACTGCAAACAGCCAATACTGCCTCCGGGCTTCCCGGCAGCCCCCAGGTCATTAGAACTGCAGGCCCAGCTCTGCCCTCAGAGAAGAGGTGGCTGCACCTTGGAGGCTGACCCAAAAGCCCTGCCCACATCTAGACGAGGAGGGCGCAGAGAGCACCAAGCAGCTGTCCTCCTTACCTGAGGTTCCACCACTCCAGGTTGTAGGCATCCTTCTGGATGGTGCCATCAAAGACCTTCCAGCGAAACAAGTCCACCAAGTAGGCGAAGGGGATGAACGCGATCTTGTCCAGGGCAATGCCCATCAGGAAATTGAGCTCCTCCTCTGGGGAAGGTGGGGCAGTCAGGTGGCGGCTCCTGGCTCTCCCTCCCTTCGGGCTGAAGAGCCCTAGCTGCAGCCCCAGACTTTGGCTCCCCTCCTGAGGTACTCTTGGTCTCCATCACCTGAGTCCTGGTGCTGACGGCTGAGCAGGCCTCTGTTGAGCAGGTGCTTGTGGGAAGAGGCCGAGAGGGTGATCACTGACCCCACGGCCTCTTCAAAGGCGGGGTTGGGGCCTGCGCGGAAGATCACAGGGAGGTTCTTATACTGCAAGAAATACTGGATATGGCCCATCTGGTGGAAGATGGAGAGCAGGTCTTCTATGGTCACCTCGGTGCACTTCTTTATCCTAGGGTTAAAGGGCAGGGGATAAGGAGCATGGGAATGCCCTGGGAGAATGGAAGGTTTTTCCATTATGACTCTGGCCAGGGATTGGGGTGATTGGGCTGGAGACCTGCGGGGCCTTGGTTGCTCTGTTTTCTCCCTCCAGGCCCCATAGCCAACCAGCGGCCACCCGCTTTGCTCTCCTGTGCTGCTGGCTCACATGCACCCGGCCCTGCCCCAGTTCCACCCCACCCACCCTTTTTGCACACCTCTTAAAAGAGGGAGACAGGTGGAGAGTGGAAGGAGCAGAGAAAGAGCTAAAGAGGGGCAGGAGGACGGTGCTGGCTGCTGGGACACACCTGAAGTCCTTGCCGTTGTAGAAGTCCCAGGCGGAGGCCTGGCACTCCATCTCACGCCCATCGCTTGGCATTTCCATAATCGAATTTTCCCAGAACTCAGGAGGAGTGGAAAGCAGCCCCAGGGAAGTGATGAATTTTTCAGCCTCTATGAACATTTTCTCGGGGTTCCAGTGCTGTGGGGAAGAAGGGGTGCATGGCGCCCTGCCTCGGGGTGTGGAGCAGGCAGGGGCAGACAAAGGCTGAGTGCTTACCTGGCTTCGCATGATATTTGTGATGTCCTCAGGTGGCTTATTTGGGAAGGGTAGGACCAGGTCTAAGATTTTGACCCAGGACTGAGCCCACATGTTCCCTGGAAGGGGATTGGAGGGGCTCAGAGGCGGCCGGAGACCGTGTCTGCCCTTACTGAGCACCGGCCTCCTCGGCGAGCCCCACCCCCACTGCCAACTGGGGCTTTACCCAGGAGGTGGGCAGGGATGGGTCCCTTCACATTGATGACCTCGGGTCCATAGTAACGGTGCAGGGCCCGGCGCACGTAGGCGTGCAGATTCAGGTAGAGCGGCTGCAGCTCATGGAAGAGCTGCTCCAGGTCCTGCTCCAGCTTGTCAGATTCGTATTTGGACCGCCACAGGGCCCCCATGTCTCTGTAACCTAGGACAGGAGGGGGGCTCAGAGGTGCTCACCACCCACCCTTCAGCCCTGGCCTGGCAGGTAGGAGACCCAGGCACCTTCTAAGGAAGCCACTTGACCTCCCTGTTCTATGGGGTCTTCACCTGCCCAAGGGGAAAAATACCTCCCAAGGCCACTCTCTGTACTGGATGAGATCGGGGCAGAGAAGCACTTAGCACAGTGCACACTCCTCGCTCCTCACCCACCGTGCCTGGCTGCCTAGGTCCTGGATACGACCCTGGTCCTCATCCACCCACCTTGAGCCCCACACAGTCAAGTCCTCCGGCCACACTGGCTGCTTTCAGTTCCTCCCAAACGCCAGCCTCCCCCATCATGGAGCCTGTGATGCTCAGACTTCGTGCTTGCCTGGCTCGTTCCCATCTTTCATGCCTTGGCTAAATATCAGAGAGGACTTCCCTGAGCATTTATCTGAAGCAGGTCTCTCCTTATTCTCTCTCAGCAGCCCCTTCCTTCTCACATTCAATCCAAGTGGTAATTGGACACGTGTGTTTGCATGAATATTGTCTGTCTCTCAAAGGACTATAAGCCCTCAGCGGGGGCACCTTCTCTGTTTTTGCACCTACGCATCTTCGAACCTCCCCAGGACCCACACATAGTAAGTGCTCAATTAATGTTTGTGGAACAACGCAATGACTGAACCTTCTTTGCTCTGCCCAGCTGCAGGTTCCCATATCCAGGACCTACTACTGCCTTCCCCTCTGAAGACCCTGCTGTGTCCTGCTGAGGCTCTGATCTGGAACTTGTGCCACGTGCAGTCTGCTCAGGCCAGGCTGGCCAGGTGTGGGGCCTCACCATTGAGCCTCGCAGCCTTGTTGCTGAGCTCCACATAGTGTTCAAAGTTGACACGGAGCGTGCGACCCACAGCGTCCCGCCAGCCCTGCCAGGCCCACAGCAGATCCTTCTGGTTCCGGGAGGTGGCCATGATTTCTTTGAGATCTATGCCCAGAAAAGGAGCCAAGGTGGGACATCCACTTCTGCCTGTCTCTGCCCTCACCCTCCCTAGGCAGATTCCAACCCCTCAACAAGGGAGCACAGTTGGAGCAAGGAGGAGGATGGGAGTTGGAGGGCTCCTGGGAGGTGTTTGAGGCTCTGCGGTTGGGCAAGGGCAGGGTTGGGGTGCTCACCAGGCTCCAGGGGCATGCAGGGCCCCTCATTCAGGCACACCTGGCCCATGTTGTACGTCGTCTTCATGTAGGCTAGAAGCTTGTTGTACTGGAGGGGGCAGTTGTCACGCAGGGCAGGCCCGTGCATGTGGGCCCACCCCCAGTGCTAGCCCCACCAGCTGGGAGAGGTGGGCCCCGCCAAGGCATTTTCCCACCAACCTCTGCGTCCCTCCTCCCCGAGAGGAAGCTCTGGCCCTGCCCCACCAACCTTCTTCCTGCCCCAGATACTCTGGTTCCCCACCCGGCCTGCCTATCCACCCAGCCCTAGGGTGGGGAGCATGTGCCTGGAGACCTGGGGGCTCCGTCCATCACCTCCCGAAGCTCGTCCTCGGGCAGGGCTGCCTTCTCTATGTTCTGCAGCTTACTCAGCATGCGCTTCACGGCCGGGTCCTGGAACCTGGCGTTCTTAAACAGGCGGACCCGGGTGCCGAAGTACAGCGTGTGCTTGTTCTTCTCCTCATCCTTGTGCAGCTGGAAGGCGGGTCACCATGTTTGCCGTAGGAGGTTGGGGGAGGGAGTAAGGGTCCCCCACTGAGCGCCAGGGCCACAGCTCCCCAGACTCTTCCAAAAGCCCACTTTAAGGGTTCAGAATTATTAAAGATTTGCTAAGAGGGAGAAGAGAGGGAGCCAGGTCCCTAAAAGCAAGTAGGTGATATTTACAAGGGGAAAGCAGCAGGAGATTCTTGCCCAGGGAGTGTTGAGTGCCCCCAAGAGGCACAGAGCTTGCAGCCTGCTTTGACATGTACTCTGGGGTTTCCCTTATTCCTCGAGCTCTGGACAGGGGATAGAAGGTGTGGATTCCCCCAACCCTCAAGACCGCTGAGACAAGCAAGGGGAGAAGGGGCTGGAGTGGAAGTGGTACCACACACACCATTTCCTCCTGATTTTTCTTGGTGATGTTGGTGACGTAGTTCCAGGTGGCCTCCATGAACTGGTTCCACACAACCTGGGCTGTATTGTCATAATACTGCAGGAACCTCTTTGCCATGGTCTCATTGTAGAGGTTGTCTGCAAAGAAGGAGATGGGCATCACGCTGTCCTGGGAGTGGCCTGCCCCTGCCCGGTCCCCTCACCTGATGCCATGCTTCTTTGGGTTCCAGACTCACCTAAGCTCTGAACACCCTCGGTCCTGAGCCATGGCAAGAGCTGCCCATAACAGAAGAGCATAAGTAGGGGAGGTCCAGGGCAAGTCCATCTTGTGCCCATGACCAAGAGAACAGCAGAGCTGGGTGAGGCTATAAGCCAATCACGATCTGGCTCCATATTGTGACATCAGGGGCTAAAGGGTCAGCCATAGAATGTCAGAACCGGAAAGCCCCCACCCACCTGCTGGTCGAACTGCCCCATTTTGTAGGTGAGGAGACTGAGGTCCAGAATGGTGAAGCCTGTGACCTAGTTCACACAGCTAGTTAGTGACAGAGAGGAAAACCAAGGCTCTTGAATTTTAAGCCAGAGCTTGTTCTACTCTATTTGGTTACTTCTCTCTGGCATTGGAGCTACCCTTGGGCCTTAACCAGGAATTGATGAGACCCCACCAATCCCTCCACCGCATCCACAGGCTGGAATCACCTCTGAGCTGGTGGGTGGGATGACGCAAATGATGGATGGATGGATGGAAAGTGGTATCTCTCAGTCTCTGAACTCTGGAAGCATAGTTGTCTTTCCACGTTCTGATTTGACCACTGTGTTCACATTTGGGGCTTTTTTTCCGCTCTTGTAGGATATGTGATCATCCCCAGGGCTGTGCAGGGCCCTTCCTCCCTTCCCGTTGTCCTTATGCCTGTTTCCCAGGCATAAGGATGTTGTGAGTTTGCAGTCAGTAGGAGGAACAGAGGAAGGTAGATGACTATGAGGGCTGTGGAGAGGTGTGGCTGGCACTTTCCATTCAGGGGTCATGTTCGTGAATGCCTGAGCCTGGTTTGAGCACCAGTTGGCAAAACCCCAGCTCTCTGCTCGCCTTTGGGGACACCCCAGTAGCCTGACACATATAGTCTGGGGAGCCCCATCTATCTCACTTTGGAATTCCCTCCTCAGACCCATGTTCCTTCACACCCAGACTCCCTCCATCCTTTGTGCCCTTCACTCACCCTCCTCGGCCCAGGGAACCCACATCGTCACAGA
Organism: Rhinolophus sinicus; assembly: GCF_036562045.2. NCBI lineage: Eukaryota > Metazoa > Chordata > Mammalia > Chiroptera > Rhinolophidae > Rhinolophus > Rhinolophus sinicus. The sequence continues at coordinate 28,174,383 of NC_133764.1, read as the reverse complement.
GAAACTGAGCAAACAACCTTCCAAATAGGATCTGTGACAATAAAAATTTATTTAAAACACAAGGAAAGAAAACAAAATCAGTGATGTTTCTGGTTAAGTAGCTGACTGAGCTCGCAGGGAAGCCTCTCCTCCTGCTTTAAGCACAGACAGGTGGGATAAGACAGGGTTTTAACTGCAGTGACCGCGATGTGCACCACATCCCCGGACTCATGTATCGTATAACGGGAAGTTGATGCCTTTTGACCACCTTTACCCGTCACCTACCCACTCACCTTCCACTGGCAACTACCAATTTGTTCTCTGTACCTATAAGTTTTTGTGTTTAGATTCCATGTGTAAGTGAAATCATACAGTGTTTGCCTTTCTCGGCCTGACATATTTCACTTACCATAATGATGACCTCAAGGTCCCTCCATATTGTTGCGAATGGCAAGATTTCCTTCTTTTTAGGGCTGAATACTGAATAGTGTGTATGTGTATATATATATATATATATATATATATATATACACACACACATATATATGTATATATATAATAGTGTATATATATAGTAGTATATATATGTACTATATATACATATATTATGTGTGTGTGTGTGTATATATATATGTACTATTCAGATAATGATAATGTGATATATACATATCACATTTCCATTCTCCATTCATCCATCAAGGGTAAGGTTGAGAGAGACTGGTGAGCTCAGAAAAACTGCCCAGCAACCGTATCTTTGGCCCGGCAGGTAAGAAAGAGCTGGTCACCCAGGAGCCAATGCTGGCATGCACAACACAGAGAAGGGCTCAGACTTAGGCCACCAGAAAAAACTGCTGGAATGGCCCCTGTTCCTGCTGTCAACACCTCCTCTTCCTCTGCCACCTTCCAGGTAGAACGGGCCTCTCCCCCCTCTCCCATGGAGGCAGAAACAGGAGTCTGAACAATTTTTTTTTTTTTTAGTCTGAACAATTTTAATATTTCAAAAGGCATAGTAGATAAGGCTGATCAGACTGACCACAATATTGTTTCTTTGCCCTCATTCTGTAGCTCAGAACTTTGGGTGTTGAATGCTGATACCCTCACACTGCCCACAAGCTCTCACAGGCAGCCTGAACCTCTGCAATTCAGAGAGCTAAGAAAGGGGGTGAGGTGACAACAACCTTTGTTTGGCAGACAAACAGCTTTCAAAACATTAGGTTGGGGGTGGGGGGGTAAAGAAGTCTATTGTGAGAAAGGCTTGGAACTATTTAGAGGATATGTTTATAAATTCCATTGTCCTAAGTAAGCATAAACTTCCACCCTCTTGCGTATCCCAAATACCTCAACTCCACATCCTGCCTCATGGAACAGGCCTGTACAACCAAACCTGCGTGCAACACACACAGACATATACACACACACAAAGCCACAAACACAGATACACTTGGCAGCTGGAGATGGGGGTGGCAAAAAGTAGACTAAAAGATATTGGGGGACAGATATTAGAGCCTGGGCGTGACTGGGGTCAAGGCATCAGCAGAGCTGGGAAGAGGCCCGGGGCCGAGCGTCCTGACAGAGGGAGCCAGGCTGGCAATGGAAGCTTCTTACCCCAGGAAACTGACCAACTTCCATTTGACTAGGTTCTAGCTTTGGCATTTAAGTATCTGGAAAACACATCTAGTCGTGTTAACTGGAAAACGGATACATGACTGTGAGCACAGTGTGATCCCATTTAAAATAGGTGCTGAGAAGAAAGGGCCGGAAAAATATACACCAACATGTCAACAGTGCTTATCCCTGGTATTGATACAAAGGGCTTTTATTTTCTTTATAGTTCTCCGTATTTTACAAATTTTCTACAATAAACATGTAGATAAAAGTTATAAAAATGTCCCTCAAAACGATACTCCCTCAAACCCGTATTGGCCTTCCGAGGGAGGCTCAGGGTGAGGGCACGTCCTGGGGGGACGGGCAGGGACGGCCTCTGGAAGACAATTCCTGCCTAGGCACCAGCTAACTGCCATGCTCCAGTATTTAGGGCCCCTCTCCAGCTGGGTGGAAGGGACCTGGTCCTGGGCCCCAGGGGCAATACTCAAGTGGCTCTGTCCACTTCACAAGTGGACACGGAGCTAGTGTAGGCAGGAGCTTGAGGTGACCACAGGGCTACTTCTGTACCCTCAGTGAGTCAGACACATACAAGGTACCCTCCCCCAGGGGATCCCTCCATCTGGGGGACCCGGCCATTTATGGAAACAGCCAGGGTAGGACTCTCAAAGCTCATGGAAATGTGAGGCCAGAAGCTCAGAACGCTTGCTTCCCAGAGTCCTCCTGGGTTGGTGCCTGAGCTAGGCAGGGGCTGACTGCCAAGGCAGGACACTGGCCTGTTGCCTGGGCTGGAGGGAAGACAGGCGTGGGCGCTGCTGGGTGGTGCCAGGGCCAGAGTTCTGGGGCATTTTCCCAGGCTCTTCTTGGAGGAGGATGAAGACACCCATTGAAGTGACCCGCCTGACTGCCAGGAGGCGGGAGAGCATCTCTGACCCTGTCCCTGGCTTCCCCGTGAGGGACACAGACTCAGATGGGAGGGCAGGACCTTTAATTGTATTCACAGAGAGACTGAGGGCGGGGACTCCTTGTTAGATGGCCTGGTGCCCGGGTACTGAGGGGCAGGGGTCTGGAGGACGGATTCTTAGCAAAGGACTGGAGGCGAAGGGGGAAGGAAGGAGAGGGCAGGAGGAGGAGGATGGGCTGGGGTGAGCTGTGAGAGGAGTGGAGGGTCAGGGTCCTCTGCCCACCCCATGTCTCCACCCGGGTCTCTTGGTGGTGGATACTCCCCAGCTGGCCTGCAAGGCCTGTTCATCTCAGGAGTGTCTCAGTTCCACCTCAGAGCCGAACTGGGGCCCACGGTGGGACCGGCGGTGGTGGCGAAGGCTGAAGAGCCGCTGGGTGAGGCCCAAGGTGGCCACTAGCAGGGCGACGCCCAGGAAAAGCAGCACCCACTGGCCCACGCGGGCCTGCTGCTCCTCCAGGTTCAGGCCCAGGAAGTTGACGTGGCTGTTGCCCGGGAATGTGCCTTCTGAGCGAGCTGAGCAGGGGAAGCAAGGAGAGCAGGGCGGTAGGGGTGGGCAGGGCTGGGCCGGGGTCATTTCAGCTGGCTTCCCTATCCTCGCTCTGACGTCAGACTCGGACCTGACTGAGCTAGGGAGGGGGCCTGATCTTGAGTGAGCTCTGGGGGTTGGCCCGGGGCTGAGGTGGGGGTGGTGGTGGTACCAGAGTCTGGCGTCCAGTTGTACTGAGGCCAGCCCAGCTTCTCTCCATGCCGCCCGTTCTCAGTGAGGAGCCAGTCCAGCAGCGGCTTGAAGTAGTTCATCATGGCTGAGGCAGACATATTGGGCTGCCCGGTGATCAGCTCCATGGCTTCCGGCCATGGCTTACTGAAGCCCAGCTGCATGGCGGCCCTGGGGGAGCACCACAGAAGAGAAAAAGTCAGAAGGACAGGTGGGGAGGCTCACTCACCCTAACACCCACCTCAGCCTAACACCCACCTTCCAAACCCCTTTGGGATTGGGAGGACCTGGGCAAGTCTGGGATGGGCTGTGGGCTGGGGAGGACCAGTTTGGGCCCCGGGGTTCTTGTTCCTTCCTGGAGAGGGCACATTAAGATGCAATACAGGCTCTACCTGGGAGTTCCCAGCCCAAGCACCAGAGAGGCAGGTGTTTCCAGAAGAGCCGCACGAGGCCCCTCAAAGCTGAGTAGGCAGAGGGTGGAAAACAGTCAAAAGAAGGCCCAGAAAGACTCACGCCAGTCGCTTCCCTGCCTCCTTGGACTGGTAGATGTCACATTTGTGCAGGGGGCCCTTGTGGCCAGCGGCCTGACACAGAGCCTCATGGAACTGGAACTGGATGATGAAGCTGACGAAGTACCTGGCGGGGAGGGAGGTGGACACTGAGCCCGGGCTGCCCCCACCTCCCACTGAAGCCAGGGTGTCAGGATGAGCCCACCCCAGCTTCCAGAGTCATCAAGGCCCCCTCCCACGCCTCCCACATCTCAGGAGGGCCTGTGCGGAGGACCTTTGGGGGGGTCACTCATGAGGGAGCAGGGTCAGGGCAGAGCCCTTCAAAGGTTTGGCAGGCTGATTTGGGAGCAGTGAGGTCTCCATCCCTGGGGTATATGCAAGTAGAGGCCAAGTGTTGCCCAAACGGTCACATCTAAATAGCAGGGCAGTCTGGACAGAAACACCAGCCCAAACCATCTCCTTGATCCAAAATCAGCAGGGATCCCCTAGTAAAAATCTGCTCGTCAAGGCCGGAGCAACCACTAAGTCTGCAGAGGTTTTGAACGTCTCGAACAAGCAACACAGGCCTCCCACTTTGAATGCTGGGCACAAGCCATGTGCCACTGACTTTCTTGGTGTTTCCTAAAAGTGCTTTGCCAAGGCTGCCGGTCAGAATTGGGAATGAGTCTCCTTTGCCCACCCCTGCCTAGAGAAGTACTATGCTAAGCTCAGAAGCTAACCATCACGTGGGTCCAGCTTCTGTGTGAAAGTGAGTGCCAGCGTGGAAGCCCAGAAACCAGTCAAGAAAGAGGGTGGAGGCTCTCCCAATGGGTCATCCTGGTGCACTGTCAAGGTCAGGCTTGTTCCCAGGTACCCTTCAGTCTCCTTGGTCCCTTCCTACTGCTATTCTCCGGAGCATCTGAGTAGACTTTCTTTCCCTTCATGGACCCTGGGGGACACAATTCATTCACCTTACACTTATTTATTAGGTCTTGACTGTGTGCTCACATCATGCCGAGGTGCTGGGGTGAAAAGGTGGGCATGGCGGGCCCTCCCTCACTGGGCTTCCAGGGACTACAGGAGGCAAGAGCTGGAGAGGGTCACAGCCCTCTTGGGGTAGCCCTCACTGCGCTCTGTGCCTTACCTCATGGGTGGCCTGGGCTACCTGGAACCCCACTCTGAGGCCTCCCCAGATGCTTCCCTCCCAGGAGGACTCCAGATCCTGCAATTTCCCATCTTAGCCTGTAGCACATAGAGGAAAAGGGCTTCACTGGACACCTTCACACTGTGGCTGCGTGACTCATGTGTGTTTACACATGCCATTTCAGAGAGTAATTAAGTGATGATGAGTTATGGCCACCATTCCCAAGCCTGCTACTTATTACACAGTATGCTAAGAAGTTAACTTTCGCAACAATCCTGTGACATCCTGAAGAAGCTGGTGTTCACAGACACTGAGGAATTTGCTCAAGGAAACAAAGAAGTGGAGACAAGATTTGAACTCAGTTCTGTCTGACCCAAGCCCACGACCTCATGCTCCTATCAATATAACCTCCCGGTCTCACTGGGTCTCTAGTCCTAGTTTTAGTGTATCGAAGGTCTTCTAGGTACAAGTCAAATTCTATCACAGGCAATATGTCCAATATATAGTAAAGGAATCAGTCTTATTAAGAAAAGAAAACAATGAACAAGAGTGCTCAAGTCATGCTCTAGCCATGGGTCATGGTTAATAATGTTAACTACTGACCCAAGGTCTCATAACCACTAGTCAATGATAGTACTTTGTGTTTTCAATTGTCTGGAGGGTAGAGGCTCTTGTCATATCAAAAGAGTGAAATAACAGCCAGCCTTGGTCGCAGGTGGGTGGCCCAGGCACAGTGTGCAGTGCAGCCAGGTCCCCCAGGTCACCGCGACCTGACATGGCAACGAGAGCAGTTTGAACGCTGAGCGGCCTCCTCGCTTTCCCTTGTTACCTGATATAAGGCACATTTGCAGGAATGTGGAACTTGGCCCCTGGGTCAAAGTCGCCTTGAGACCTGGCCACTGGGGGGCAGAGGCCCTGGTACTTCAGCCTGTCAAGAGGGAAGACATGTTTGAGGGAGGATTTGGGGAAACTCAAACCAGGGAGGGTTGGCATTTTTCACTTGAAGGATGGTCCCTGCACCTGGGGCTGCACTGGACACTCTGGATTCTGGCATGTTGTGCCTCTGTGCACAATCACCCCCTATGGATCCCATCCCTTACACACACACAGACACATGTGCACATGTACACACACACACACACACTTAGATGCTGTATACACAGACACATTTACCACATGCACACTGCACACTCACACACACTCCCATGGAGATCACCCTGGACCTCCACCCTCCTCCCCAGGAATGTTCTAGAACCTGAGGCTCCACCACTCCTGGTTGTAATTCTCCTTGGTGATGCTTCCGTCAAACACCCTCCAGCGCCACTGGTCGATGAGGTAGCTGAAGGGGATAAAGGCGATCTTGTCGAGTGCTATCTTCATCAGAAAGTTGATGTCTTGCTCTGTCAAGAGAAGGGAGCTCGCTGTCAGATCTGTGGCTGGCTCCTGCGGTGTCCTAGCAGCTCAGCCATGATGGGTGTGCGATGGGTGGAGAGGGGAGGAGTGGGCAGTCTCTCTGTGGGTCCTGTGACCTACCCCTTGGGGTGGTCTGTGGGTTCCATCCTCCTAGCTCACCCTGCTGGTGGGCCCCTTAACCCCCATTACTCTGTCCCAACTTCTGCCTGTGTGCCATTAAGTTCCCTCTCCCCACTCCTAAGCTTGCTGCCCCTTTCTGGTCCCTCTGCCCACCAGGATCTCCCATTCCTCTCTCACCATAGCTGTCACCGTCGCTGCTCAGCAGGTTGATGCTGTGTAGGTGCTTGGGGGTAGATACGGACAGGGCCAGCACGTCCCCAATGGCCTCGTGAAAGCCAGGGTTGGCACCCTCCCGGAAGGTCACAGGCAAGTCCTTGTATTGCATGAAATACTGGATGTGGCCCATTTCGTGGTGGGCCACCACCAGGTCCTCCATGTTCACGGTGGTGCACTGTTTGATCCTAGGGAGAGGGAGAGGGTGTGGGAGGGGACGGTGAGGAACCCTGGGGACAAAGGGACCTGCTGTCCTTTCTATACACAGAGCAGACACCCATCACTGCTATACACAGGAAAGGGAACACAGAATTATGGGAAAGAAAACCAAAAGGAGACATGGAGTGAGCCAGAGAAAGAAGGAATCTGGGAGTTTGCAGCCCCTAAAATATAATCATTCAGGCCATTCCTCTGTCTCCAACTTCCCTGAATAACTCCAGCCCACACAGCCACGTTGCTTTCTAACTGTGCAAAGTACTTGCTCTGGAGGCATTGGGACACTTGGTTATGATCAATGCAGGACTTTGAAGGAAAGGGCAAAGGTCAGGTGATCCAGTGAACCCTGTCTGGTTTCTTCCAGGCTCTCTGTGTCCACTTTTCTCATAAGAGACACTCCATCCATTGTGGCAGATCATCCTTGCCACACTCCCAAGAGGCGGGTCTTCTTTCCCTTCTCCTGAATCTGGGTTGGCCCAGTGACTTGCTTTAGCCAATAAACTCTGGCAGAAGTGACTCTGCTGGTTTTGGACTTAACCTTTAAGAGATCTGGCTGTTTCTGCTTTCACTCTGGGGGATGCCAGCTGCCTGACTGCCATACTTGTGAGGAGGCTAGCCTGGAGAGAGAGAGGTCTCACCAACCCCCCGGCTGTGCAGCCATCCGAGATCAGGGACCCAACATGCTAGTGAAGAAGCCAACTCGAATATTCCAGCCGCAGCATGTGCTACATGAAGAAAAACTGAGGAACCCAGTCAATAGCCAGAATAGCCCCACTGAGCCATCCCAGCCATCAGATCTACCCCAGCTGAGGTCTACATCATTGTAGAACTGGGAAAGCCATTTCTACTGTGTGTTGCCTGACCCAAAAAATCATGAGAATGATCAAATGGTTGTTTTATACCACTAAGTTTTGGGGTGGTTTGTTATGTAGCAATAGGTAACTGTAACACTATCCTCGGATGAAGACAGCTTCTGAGTCTCTGTCAGTGGTGAGGGTGGATCTGTGCAAAACTCCCCATGTCCTCATGTGCCTCCTTGTGTAAAGTCACATGCAGCCAAAGAGAGGGCCAGCTGTATGCAGGGGCCACCCTGGAGTGAGCTCACACCCAGGATTGGGACCTTGGATGCTGACAACTGACCAGGCTGGCAGAGCTGGTCAGCACTTGAGCAGACGCTCACCTGGTGGATGGGGTTCCCCGGGGACCAGGCCCTATGCTCTTGACCCTCTATCCCAACGTCTGCCCCCTGCACCCATTTCTGCTCACTCTGGCTGAGAGGGGACAGCAGTGGAGCCTTTACTTGCCTCATCCCCTTGCCCACTGGTCTCAGGATAAGGTCCCCTGGCTGCAGCCGGGACACACCTGAAGTCCTTGCCGTTGTAGAAGTCCCAGGCGGAGGCGTGGCACACCACCTCCCGCCCATCGTTCGGCTTCTCCAGCATGGACTTGTTCCAGAACTCGGGGGGCACAGGCAGCAGCCCCAGGGAGGTAAAGAAATTATTCGCTTCCTCAAACATCCTTCTGGGTGTCCAGCCCTGCAAGCAGATGGAGCTCTGCCAAAACTGGGGACTATGGGGACAGACTGTGTGCCACAGCGGGGGAAGGTACTGGGAGAGGGCCCAGCTGGAAGGAACTCCTGGGTCAGAGAGCCCTCTCCCACCCACAGGGCCCTCCCCTCCTCTGTGCCCTGGGGCCGCCCTGGAGGAGCAGGAGTGTGGGGTGGGGGGCAGGTGCAGACCTGCTTTATCATGGCCTCCGTGGCATCCAGGTTGGGGGCTGAAGGGAAGGGCACCACCAAGTCATAGATATTGGACCAGGTTTGCGCCCACATGTTCCCTGGAGGCGGGCAGGAGAAGAGACAGTGGAGAGAGGAGAGACAGATGTTATCCGTAGGCTTAGCCCCATCGTGAAGGGAGGGGTAACCAGCCCCCGGTCCTGCTCATCACCACGGCGTCTCTCGAGCTCCTACTCTTTGCACACCGCGCCAGGCATTTGATCCTCAGTCTGCACACCCAGCCCACAAGGTCACTGCTTTCCTGGCTCACGGGTGGGACTGTGGCTGGCCACCAAGGAGTCAAGGTGGTCCTCACTTTCCCTGGGCAGTGAATACCAGTGTGACTAGTAGCTGTGTACAAATGCAGAAGCTTCAGGTCCCCGGAATATCTATGCGCCTGTGGCCACCACTTACTAAGAGTCAGGTCACCCACCCAGGGACCACGGCTCCTCAGTGAGGGGCTGGGGTTTAAAGGCAGGCAGGCAGTCAGGCTGCACGCCTGAACAGCCACTGCTTTGTCCCCTCCACGTTGCGAGAGGTTGGTTTATACGGTCACCTGGCAAGAACCACCCGCCTTCAGGGGAGGTTGATGCCTCTGCCTCTAGGGCATGAGAAGAGCCCAGTTCTCCAGGACTTGAGAAAAGGAAGATATTTTGAGTGGAAAGGTCCAGAAATAGACTTGAAGTAGAAAGTCTTTCATAGCCTAGGAGATTAAGCTTGAGCTGACATCAAGTGGAGTTTAAAGTGAAAAGCAATGAGAGTTAGAGTTGTTAGAGAGAGAGAGAGAGAGAGAGCGGGAGCAGGAGCGAGCCAGTGGCTGGCTACTCCCATCCCATGGCCTGAGGGCAGGGTTCTAAGCCCCAGCTCTGCCCCAGCCCCCAGGCCACCTGGGTATATTGCTTTCCCTCCCAGGGTCTGTATTTCTCAGCAAATGTGGCACTAAATGCAAGCGGCGGCTCTTGTCCCCACACCCAGCCCTCACCCCACTCCAGGCTCAAGTCTTTCTACTGTCCCAGCCCGAAGTGCCATGTGCAGACCATTCCCCGCCTGCCCTTTGCTCTCTGGCCAGCCCAGGCCTCACCCTCCCTCATACTGCCATCTGTCTTCATCTGCCCCCGAAGGCCCAGCGCTTGCCCTCACCCAGCAGATGAGCTGGAATGGGGCCTTCCAGGTTGATGTGCTGGGGACCGTAGTGGCGGTGCAGGGCCCGGCGCACGTAGGCGTGCAGGTTCAGGTACAGCGGCTGCAGCTCCTGGAAGAGCTGCTCCAGGTCCTGCTCCAGGGTTGGCATCTCATACGGAGATCTCCACGAGTGCCCTGCATCTTTGTAGCCTGTAGAGGGAACACAGCCAGGCTCTCCGAATACCTGATCATTCCCTGAACAGTCCCCTGCCAGCTGCATCTTCCAGGGACCACCTGCTCACCAGGCTCAGGGTCTCTGAGGGCCCCAGGGGGGTTGGGACCAGAGAGCCAGTGATACTGGCAGGAGGGACTCACCATTGAGCCGGGCAGCCTTGTTGGAGAGTTCCACATATTTGGGGAAAAAAGGAAGGATGGCTCTTCCCACCTTATCTCGCCAGCTCTTCCATGCCCATAAGAGTTCTTCATATTTCTGGGATGTGGCCATTAGACTGGTGAGATCTGGTGGGGGCAGGGTTTGAACGGCTTGAACCCCGAGCCCTTGACCCCCCTCCCATCTCCGTCTAAAGTGAACCCAGTCATAGAAGTTCAGAACTGGAATAAAACTGCACAGGCAGCCAGTTTAGACAAAGGCTGGTGTCCTTTCCACAGGGGCCCCACAGGGTGCCAGGCGCAGGGCTCAGCACGGCATGGTCACCATCTCTGGTAATTTCAAGGTTTTAATGTGCTTGTTTCCATACGAGCAGTGAGGCGACATGGCTGGGTCCCCCGCTAGGCACAATCCAAAGGCCCAGACTCCAGAGCTGCTGCTGCTCCCCACTCATCCCCGCTCACCCCCTGCCTAGGAGAACCGGCCTGGATGTCACAAGAGCTGAGCTCTTGTTCTGGTCTCCCACTGACCCCAAAGTGACCTTGCAAGTCGTGGGAACCCTCTTTCCCTATCTATAAAATGGGGATAATGCCGGCCCTCACAGGGACGTGAAATGGGGACATGAGGCCCCTGCGCAGGGAGCATGCCTCGTTCACTTCTGGGTCCCAACAGGACCTAGAGTATCTTTTACAAACTATAATCGGACTGGACTGAATAAAAGAATAGCTGTGAAGACGAAGCATGCAAGCGTCAACAGGGAGCCAGAAGTCCTGGGTTTGTGTCCTGTCGGCCCCTGACTACGTGTGAAGCTCCTCCGTCTGGATTCCACGGAGCTGACATCCGCCTCACAGAGCTGGGCTGAGGATGGATGAGCTCCTGTGTCTGTTCTGAAGCCCCACACAGACCAATGGCAGCCTCCCTTCCTGCTCCGGCCCGGCCTGAGCTGGACGACTTCAGAGAACATACGGGGCGGTCTCTACCTCATTATCTGACTCGATTCGCTACGTGATAACTGCTTCTCACAGAGAAAGTACATCAAATTAATTTTGTTTGGAGAAAATTGTATTTTAAGAATGTCACACCTGCCTTCTGCTGTTGTGAGTGCTCTGTTTTTGTGGGTGTTTCTTATTTTTACTAATGGCAGTGACCTGATGGCCCAGCCCTAGATTAAGAGGCTAATTGATGGGGTGGGAAGGGGCCTGAGAGCTACATTCCCTTTAAAGCACTTCTCCATAAACACACAGAGCCCACACACATGCACATGCCTCCCCCCCACACACGCACACTTTGCGTGCCTACCCATATACACAACCCATAGGCCAAACCCTGTCCCAGGAAAACTGTTTCTCTCTCCTGTTTATTTTCCATTTCCCCGTCTATTTGTCATTGTTCTAACGTGGGAGATGGGCAGAGGGCCAGGAAGGAGCTGTTTCTGGGTGGAGAGTCCTCAGGAAGAATGCCTCTGGTTCCCCAACCCCGGGAAGGGTGGGTCAGGAGGGCGTGTATCTGTGTGCAGGTACTTGGGAATCCAGGGTGGGTTCTTTCAAAGGGGAGAAGGTAAGAAGGCCCAGCCAGTATGGCGAGAGAAAGGGGACAGGAGAGAGTGGTCCACTCCTCCCAGCAGGAAGTGGTGATGGAGGGAGTGAAGTGTAACAACATGGACCATGGAAGCGGTTTCTATGGGTTGTGGCTTCAGTTTCTGGGGGGCAAGGGAGGGACCAGGGGAGGTCGGGAAGCTGTGGATAGGATTAAGAAGTGAGTCTGGAGGGGAGGTGCCTAAAGTTCCTGTCCCAATCTTAGCCCTCGAAAGACAAATTTGAGATACCTGGCTGCTCTTAAGGGCAGAGTGCAGGGAGGAAGAGATTGGGAGATCCTGGAGGGGTCCTAGAGGGAGCGACAGGGTGGGCAGATGCAAGGGAGGGCAGTGGAGCAGGCCAGACAGGAAGCAGGTGCTGGTTCTGAATGACGCAGAGAAAGAAGCCCCACTGGAGGAAAACTGGGAGGTGAGTTTCCTGAGCATGTGACCACACAAGTTAGGAGCGACTGAGCCGCCTTTTACGGGTGGGCACCCCTAACACTGTGCCAGTCCCAGCCTCCCCCAGCCTGGTCCTGTCCTTCCGCCCCCCCCGCCCCCCAGCCCCGGGTGCTCACCAGGTTCTAACTGAAGACAAGTGCCGTTGGAGTGGCACACAGAGGCCACACTGTACGTGGTTTCCATGTCCAGCAGGATCTGGTTGTACTGCAGGAGGAAGCAGAGAGGCAGTGAGCTGCACCCCTTTGCTGCCTGCTCCCCGGAGGCCCCATCACAGCGGGGAGGGTCCACGGAGCTGGGGTTAGTGTGTTCCCAAAGGTGTTGTTCCCAGTAATTCTGTAGGTGTATGTTGATGTGCAGATGTCACAGCTTGACAAATCGAGGAAGAGGCAGCGGCATGAAGGCCAGACCCTGTGCTGGGCTTGCTCCCTTGAGCTGGGACCTGGTCCTGACCTTGGATCCTCCACTCCCTGCTCCCCCAAAGCCACGCACCTCCTCCAGCTCCTCGACAGGCAGCGCTGCCCGCTCTAGGTCCTGAATCTTGTATATCATCCGCTTCATGGTGGTGTTCTGGAAGTAGGTCACGTCAAACCGCCTGGCTCGGGTGCCATACTTTAAGGTGTGGTTTGCCATCTGTATGTTCTTCTGCAGCTGAAGGCACAGGGGGAACCGTGTTGTGAGGCCCAGAAGCTTTGGAGAGGCCCCTGAGGAAGAGGTGCCATGGGGGCGGGCAGCAAAGGGACTGGTGAGGACGGTTTTGTCAAGTTGCTGGCTTTGCCTATAGTGACCTTCTTCGACCTGGACTGTGTATAATGCCCTGGGATACAGTCCATGCCTGCCAATGGACACCCACACACATATCCTGGCAGGGGTAGAGAAGAGGAACACCACCCTGCATCTTAAAGGCTGTTAGGATGGAGGCGGCTTGGCCTCTCTGAGCCTCGGGGTCCCATCTGTAAAATGGGAATAAGAGCATTGGATTTGCAAGTTTGTTGAGGAATGAGTGAAGCAATAGGTATGAACTGCCAAGGAGCAGTGGCCAGCATACAGTGGTCTTCAAGAAACATTAGTTTTCCGAGGCTCACCTTGGTATAACCTGTGCTCACTGCATAGGTGGGGAGTGGGGTTGCAGGGAAGGGTAGCCCTCGCCATGGTGGCAAACAGTCCTTTAAAAAACTGACTTCAGTCCTTTAAACAACTGACTTTAGCATCACTTGTGTACAGATTATTCCTTTACTAACAACAGATTGATTGTTAATTAAAAACAACTTGTTTAGGCAGTCAGTATATATGCCCACTCAAATCTGAAATTCCATTTGGGTTTTTCACAAATTCTGACAGCCTCCCCCCTAGTGAGGAAACATGGGGGAGGGAGAAAGGGGGCAGCCTGTCCAGCCTTGGGTTTTGTAGGGTTAGTCCCCGATGGAGGAGCGAGCCTGTGTGTGTGTGTGTGTGTGTGTGTGTGTGTGTGTGTGTGTGTGTGCAGGAATAAGGGTATGGGGAGGGCCCCTACCAGGATCTTGCTGGCCTCTGTGGTGATGTTTGTGTTGTAGTTCCAGTTGGCCTCGGCATATTCGTTCCACACCACTTTGGATCTCTGGTCATACTCTTCCATAAACTTGCTGGCCTCAGCCTCATCAGTCACCAGAGCTGTGGGACAGAGTGGAGGGAAACACACAGGCCTCCCCTTGCCTTCTCCTGCGGTTGGGCGGAGCCCCTCCCCCTCACACCTCCCCCTCCTAGCGGCCCCGCCTCCTAGCGGCCCCGCCCCCTAGCGGCCCCGCCCCATCCCTCTGCTGGTCCCACTTGGGCTCTGGGTTGTCTGTCTGCTGGTTGTTGCCTTGTGAATTGTCTGGCTTCTGGTTGTTGCTTGGCTGGTTGGTCCCTGGTCGATTGTCACCTGGCTGGTGACCTCTTGGCTGGGGACCAACAGGGGATGCCCAAAGCAGAGCAGGAGGAGGAGGAGGAGGCTGGGCAGTCCTGGAGCAGCCCAGCTGTGGCCCATGGCTGTAAGATTGCAGAGCCCTGCAGCCACTGCTCTCCAGCCAATAGGAACTGAGCCTTCAGTGTGACCTCATAGAGCAGTGTCACTGGTCAGCCTGCCCCAGGGGGCCTCAAATCTGAGCACACCCTCCCTAGGATGCTGGGGAAAAGATAGATGCATCCCCATCCCAGGGCCCCCTCTGATGAGCTAAGGGGCTGCCTGGCCTTCCAGAGCTGGGTACCAGAGCCCAGCTGGGAAGAGCTGATGGAGAACCAAACGCAGTGGGTGGAAGCTGGGTCCAGAGCCCAGAATTGAGAACTTGCCTTAGGGTCCACCCCACCCTCGCTCAGAGCTTTACCAATGTCTTCCGGGTAATTGTCGGGCATTGGTGGCTGCCACTGATATTCCGGCCAGCCCAGGACCTCGTTGTTCTTCTGGTTCTGCTCTTGTAGCCACTGACTGACTGGCTGGAAGTAGTTGAGCAGAGGCTGAGCGTCCAGGGTATCTGAGCCGATTGCATCTTTGAGTACCTCCTGCCAGGGCCGTGAGGAGCCTGCCTGTAGCACCTCCCTGTCAGGCAAAGCGGGAGCACAGAGCACTCAGGCTGGTGTCCACTATTGGCCTCTGGCCTACCTGCCTCACCTCCGGCTACTTCTGCCCCCCACTGGACTGCAAGAACAGTGGCATTAAGGCTCCAGGACCTAGGATCTCAGTGAAGGGAGCAGGGGACATTTGACTTGCCCATGCCAGCCTGCCCCTGGGGCCGCAGATCTGGGACCACTCAATAAATATTTGATGAGAGAAAGAAAGGAGGGGGTAGGGAAGAAAGGCACCTTCCATCAGACTGGCCCTGTGGTGTCCCCACTGGAACAGCCAGGTATCTTCTAGACATACCCTTCCCCAGCCTCTCCCCTCTCCCTCCCACTTGCCCTCTCTTTCCTCCCACACACCGGAGTTTGTCCCCGGCCTTGGTGGACTGATAGATGTCACACTGGTGCAGTGGGCCCTGGTGGCCTGCCTCCTTGCACAGGGCTTCATGGAACTGGAACTGCAGGACAAAACTCACAAAGTACCTGCAGGCACAGGTTGGGTGTTAGAGGGAGTGGTGGGGGACCCTTGCCCAGGCACCATCCAGCTTCCCACAGGGCAGCGGCCAGAACAGGGCATGACTGGGGAGAAGGAAGAAGCAAGCCTGGATCAGGAGAGAGGCCCACTCAAATTCCAGGCGGGAATGTGAGGACAAGTCCTGGAAATGGTGGTGCAGGTTCATAGAGCAGAGGGAGGGGGACTAAAGGTGTGACAGAACTGGGAAGGGGCGGGGGGGGGCAATAGTACCTGATGTATGGTGTCACATGTGGGACGTGAAACTTAGCTCCGGCATCAAAGTGGGTTTCATTTCGGGCAATTGGAGAACAGATGCCCTGATACTTGGTTCTATAAGAGGATGGTTAAAATGTCTCAGGACCTAAAGGTTGTATACAGGCTGATTTAGCCTTTGCAGAAAAGACTGCTAAGCAGGCATTTACACCCAGCCATCCCTTCCCCATCCTGGTGAATTGGGAAAGAATTCCTGGAGGAGTGAGTTTTAGGCACGAAAGAAAAATGAATTGGCAAAAGGATGGAGACATCATTAGAGAGGAAGGGACTGGGAGTGATGGAGGTAGGAGGGTGAGGGGGGCCATGGGGGCCCTTCCTAATCCCTGTTTACTCACCGAAGATACCACCAGTCAAAGTTATAGCGGGAAGGGGGGGTACGTCCACTAAAGACCCCCCAACGCCACTGGTCTACCAAGTAGCCAAAGGGCAGGAAGGCAATTTTTTCCAGCGCCATCTTTAACAAGTAATTGATGTCGCTTTCTGTTGGGAGCGGAGATGAGAAGAGAGAGGTCAGAGGAGAAGGGAGTTCAGGTAGGAGGAGGTGGGCTTGGCGGGGAGCCAGCAAGAGGGGAGGCTGGGCAGACATACAAGGGAAGGCCAGCCTCCAAGACCATGGTGCCCTGCTTGGGAGACGATCCTTGGGGCAGTTTTCGGGTGGGACTTAGGGCGGGCTGTAAGGCTCCAGGTGAATCCCCAACCCTGCCTTGCCTGGGACAGTGAGGCAGAAACAATAAGGGCAGATGGGAGCAGAGGCACGTGGGGCCCTGCTATGGGATGGAGTGGGGTCTGGATGGGGCTGGGCTGGGTCCTCCACGCCCTCTTTACCTGTGTCATTGACGACGTGGTCCAGCAGGCCAATTTTGTACAGATGTGAAGGAGTGGAGACGGAGAGCGCCAGCACATCCCCGATGGCCTCATGGAAGCCAGGGTTGGCGCCTTGGCGCAGGGAGACAGGCTGGTCCTTGTACTGCAGGTAGTACTGTACATGGCCCATCTCGTGGTGCACTGTGGACAGCTGGTCCATAGCCACCCGTGTGCACTGCTTGATCCTGGGGCAGGGAGAGAGTGAGGGGAAGGGTCAAGGGCAGGGCAGGGAGCATAGCGTGGGGAGGGTACTGCCCTGGGGCTCGAGGAGCTGGTGCAAACATACAGCTCCTTTGCCCTGCCCCAGCCCACACTCAGGCCTTTTTCTTCCATTCCAAGGTACAGAGTTGACTACCTGTCAAAGCTGCTAAGGGAAGGCGGCCTAACGGCAGCCCTGGAACAGACCAGACCCCCTAGCCAGTGTTGGGGCTGGGGTAGAAGTGGGCCTGGGAACTGGCTGCTCTGTGCCCACACTGCCTGATATACCCGGAGGCCCAGAACCTCCATGTCCCGTGTGTAGACCTGAAGTCCTTTCTGTTGTAGAAGTCCCAGGCGGATGCGTGGCACACCACCTCCCGCCCGTCCGTCGGCTTCTCCAGCATGGACTCTGCCCAAAACTCCGGAGGCATGGGCAAGAGCCCCAGGGACGTGAAGAACTCCTCTGCCACCCGGAACATGTGTGTAGCATTCCAGCCCTGGTGGTGAGGTGTGGGTCCAGGTCAGAGGACGCCTGCTAGGAGTACACTGCGGCTGCCCCAGGGTCCCCCACCCAGGCCAGCTCCCTGCCCACGAAGGACATGTGTGTCTTGTGGCCTCCCTTCCAGAGGTGGGGTTCCTAAAGACCATAGTGGATAAACAAAGTGGAGTCAGTCCTCACACCCCGCCAGTGGGGACTGGGGGGCAGGGCTGGACCTCACGGAGGATATAGACCCCGGCTCACCACTTGTGGTGGCACAAGCTCACCACTTGTGCTTCCAGGCTGCTGCTCTGTAGAAAGGGAGGGACCACGGTCCCCACGCAACCTATCTCCTTCACGTGACCCCTTCCCACCCCTCTCCCCATGTCTCTCTCTTGTTGCCCCAACCACGACCTAACCCGGACCTACCTTCTGCACCATAGTACTGGTGACATCGAGATTGGGCTTGTCAGGGAAAGGCACCACCATGTCGTAGATGTTGTCCCAGCTCTGGGCCCACATGTCCCCTAGACAGAGGAGGGGAGCCGAACAGCTGGGCTCCCTGCCCAGCCAGTGCCTGTGTCCCCGTGCCTGTCCCTAAGCAGCACCCTGGGCCCTGGCACCTGGACCTCGGGGTACTCCTGGGCAGCAGCCTATTCGGCTGGCTGAGGCCAGGAATCACCACATCAGTCCCACCCACCGTCCGAGTACCCTGGGTGCCCTGGGGCTGGCAGAACAGGAGCCCAGACAAGGCTGCTGGGGCCCTTGCTGATGGTGCTGGGGTTCCTGCCTTCCAAGCCTGAAGCAGGGCCCCAGGACTGGCCTTCTGGGGCACCCGCTAGGATTATTCTTATTCCTCCTCCACTGGACCTGGAGTCAAAGCCTTCAGTGTGACTTCTAGCTCTGCCTTTTCCTAGTTCTCTGCCAAGTCACTTACGCACCCAAAGCCCCAGGGTCCCCATCTGGACAGCAGGAATGACAATGACGATGAGAAAGATCACCTGCTTTCTGGTGGCATTGGGCGTGCTGCCTGGGCTCATGTATGTGCGAGTAAACAGGGCAGTGCTCTGAAATGTGAGACACAATGAGGAAATCCCTGGGACCTGTGGGGGCAGGGCCAGATCTTTACCCAGCAGGTGAGCAGGGATGGGTCCCCGGAGGTTGACATATCTGTCCCCATAGCGGCGGTGCAGTGCGCGGCGGACGTAGGCATGGAGGTTCAGGTAGAGGGGCTCTAACTGATGGTAGAGTTTCTCCAGGTCCTCCACGAAGGTGGGTGACTCGTACCAGGAGCGCCAGTAGTCTCCGGTGTCTGAGAAGCCTGGCAGGGGGTGGCGTTGGAGTGCAGCTCAGGCCTGAGGCTCTGGCACCTCTACCTCCCAGCTACCACTTTGTCACTCTGCTGGCTCAGGGCCTGCGCACCTGCCAGCTAATGGAAAGGATGGCTTGGGGGTTACTGGTCTCCAAGTTTTATCTAGGGATTGAGCTCCAGCTAAATAGATCCTGGAGAGCATGATAGGCAAAGACAAGTGCTAGGGCAGGGATGGGGTGAGGGTGGGGAGGCAGTGCCGGGAGGGGCCAGCAGAAGGGGTGGTGTGAGGGCAAGATGGCAGCCAGGTGGAAGGTAGATGGGGCTCAAGCCTGGTTCCACCATCTACAATCTGTGCTCTCGGGACAGTGTATGGAGTCATCCTAACAGTTGCTCTGTCTGCCTCGGGTTGAGGCTCAGAGGACACAGTGGATGGGAGAGCACTTTGCAAGCTGGGGAGGGCGGTACCCACACAAGGGCTGGGGTAGGGCATGCTCACCATCCTGCTTGTGGGCCTCATTGCTGAGGGCAGTGAACTCCTCATACAGGGGCTTCAGGGGGATGCCCACGGCATTGTGCCAGCCCTCCCAGGCATATAGCAGCAGGGCGTAGTTTCGTGAGACAGACAGGATATGCATGAGCTCTGAGACACAAGTGAGACTCAGCATCAGCCTTCACCAGAGCTCCCACACTGGTCCTCACCATATCCACCTGCTTCCTCAACATCATGATAGCCCCAAAGCCAAGGGCAACCTATAAGCTGGGTGGGATGGGGCTGAGAGCTATATGAAGCAAGCCCCCAGGCAGGGCCCTTATCTCCAGGGAAACGATCTAAGCTGGTTGACACAAAGTGGATATCCAGAAGCCGAAACTCAGACCTTTAATGGCTCATTGGATGGAGTGGCTGACCTCAAGACTGCCACTAGTAAATGGGGGTGGGGGTCTGGGGAAGAGGAGGAGGGCATAAGTCAAAGCCACAAGGGGTCTAAGGCCTGTGGAAGGCTCTTGGGGAGACTGAGAGGACCAATGAGAGAGAAAAAAACAGTGTAGCCACGAGGAAGGCTAGTGGCAATGGGAGAGGCCAAAGCACACGTGGGGGTGGGGACTGGAGGTTCCGGAAGTCAGTTTGTCAGGAAAAGTCAGGGTGTGTGGGCAGCTGATAGTCCACCCCAGTTGGAGGTCAATGTGATTGGGTTTACCCACTCTCTGTACCAGCTGTCCCCCTGGGTGCAGGGTGATGGGGAAGGGCTAGGAAGTCCCAGTAGTGACAGGGGTGTACCTGGGTCCAGGGACCAACAGGTGTCATTTCTGTTGGGGTAGCAGACCTTGACGGTGGAGTAGATCCTGTTCATGTTGCTTAGCAGAGAGTTGTACTGGGGAGTTGAGAACATGTTAGTGACAAACATCCCTAGGATACCTGGCCAACCCCTCCTCTTTTTGCTAGAAGGAAAAGAAGGCCTAGAGAGGGGATGTGGCTTGGACAGGCCACTCAGTGGCACGAGGGGCACTTCTGGTCACTAGTACACCAATTCCCCTTCCAACAGAGACAGCCTTTGGAGGTGGAAACAAGTATTCTGAGAGTTAGGGGTTGGGGTTTAAGTCTGAGCTTGGCCCCCCCTCGCAGTGAGAGCAAATCCCTCTCACTCCGTCTGGTTTTGATGCCTTCTCAGTCCTTTTCAATCTTTCTAAGGAAGCCCGTAAGCCAAACCAGTCTATGGAGAAATTCTGAAAACCCCTGCTTTGTCTTTTACTGTTTACTTGAATTTTGTTTTCTACTCCATAATACATGCTTTAATATAAAATGACTTCCCCTCCCAACTCCAAATAAAATCTTTGCTGCAGGAAGCCAGTCTATGCTTCCGCCAGCTTCCCCTGCAGATCCCAGAGTCCTTCCCTGCCAGGCTGCCTCCCTCCACCACAGTTGGGCCCTGGGAGGCACCTTGGCCACTTCTGCCTCTGCCCCTCAGGTCCACCTGGCCTACCTGCTGCCGCTTCTCCAAGGGCAGGTTGGCAGGGCCCAGAATGCGCACACCACTGAGGACCCTTCGCAGTATCGGGTCAGAGAAATTCTGCCAGATTGGGTCATACAGCTCCTTGGCCTTCTGCCCCCAGACCTCTGCAAACTCCTGGTTGAGCAGGGCTGACTCTTCCTGTGGGTACCAGGAGGGCAGGAGAGTGTACCGGGGAGGCCATGGTGCTGGGAGAGGGAGGAAGGCCAAGGGCTCCTGGGAACTAGGGCTTCTGGGATCACAATTTCCTTCCTAGAGGCCCTCGGGGTCAGGAACTGGGAGAATCTGCCTCAGGGGAGCGGTGGGGCAGAAACTGGGGCCATAAGAGAGGCAGGGGGAGGACAGGGAGAATAGACAGAGATGAGTGGTGACAGGAACTGTGAGAGGGTAGGTTGAGGCCAGAGAGGACGGGGGCCAGAGCTGAGAGGGCACCCTCGGCGCAGACTGCCGCTGACTCAGCCTGAAGTCATCCCTGGGAGCTGCCACCTAGGGGGGAGTCGGTCTCAGAGGACCCAGCCTCATCCATCCGGTTCCTGTAGTGGGCACGGACCATGTGCCCGCGCCGCGCTAGGCCAGCTACCGCCTGTCTTATGGGGCGGGGTGGGAGAGGGGGGGTGGAGGGGCCCCTGCAGGCCCCATAGGGTCCCCACCACCCCGGACAGGGGGCGCGCACCCCGCAGTGACTCCCCGCCCCCCAGCGCCCGGCCGCAGGCTTGTGATTGGGCGCCTGGGCCCCGCCCCCGCCCCAGGCCCGCGCGCCCACCTGGCGCCGCGCATTCTCCTCGGTGATGTTAGTGTCGTGCGCCCAGCTGGCGACTGTGCTCTGGTACAGCACCTGCTCGGCTTTCGGGTTGAAGCTCTGCACGAAGAGCTGCGCCCCAGCCTCGTCGGCGGGAAAGTCTCCGGGCTCCAGCGCGGGGTCGAGAGCCAGGGCGCTGGGTGGCGACGGCGGCAGCAGCAACAACAACAGCAGCAGCGGCAGCGGCAGTGGCTGGAGCGGTGGCCGCGGCCCCAGCTCAGGGTGGCCCGACGCGGCCCCCATAGCGCGGTACGCGGTGCTGTCCCGTCTCCCGCGCCGCGCCCGCCCTGCGGATTATAAAACCCGGCCGCCACCGCCTTCCGACACACCCCCACCTCCCCGCCCCGCTGCGCTTCCTCTTCGGCTCCAAAGTCCCCCCAGCTGCGCCGGCCTAACGGAGCGGGGCGGGGACCCACGCTCCTTGGCCCTCCCGGGCAGGGGCGCCGGCCTGGGGAGGAGCCGACGCGCCCCCCTGCGAGATGCAGCCCAGGGGTGGCGGATGGGGTTTAGGTCAGGCTCTGGCAGAGGAAGTTAGCAAGGGGGACCCCCCAACATACACACCACGCCGCACACACACCTAGGAAGCTGAGGGACCCAGCATTATGCTGGGACACCCAAGCCTGCCCACCGTGCCCTCTCCTGGCCATCACACAGCCTCGGCGCAGGGACCCGGGAGCCCAGCGGTTTCTGACGCTTAATCTTCCGTTGGCCTCTGGGGCTCCTGAGTGACAAGGTGGGGGAGCTGTCCGCGGCGCTGCTACAGCAGCAGGGGTAGGGTTAATGATCAGTCACCTCATCTGGCTTCTTCTGTAGGTCTGGGGGCGGGGGGGGGGGGGGGGGGGGCCGGTACGGAAGTGGGGGGTGGCTTTGTGCGTGTGGGGAGAGTTCAGGTTTTGGCCGGCACTTGGGGGAGGTGCTGCAAAGATCCAGGCTCACCTGGGGACTGGGTGGAGGGCTCCGGGAAAGGGGGAAAGAATGGAGGGGCTGTTCTGGGAGGGAGGGACATAGAGGCACATGAGCACACTTGCCCTCTCCCACTGGGACACAGCTGTCAGTCACTCATGCAGGAGCAACCACACAGACTGGCAGCCTTTGAGAACTACAAAGATGACCCTAGAGATGAGAAGAGCCCCTTCATTTGACAGATGAAAAAATTAAGACTCAGGTTGAGTGGCTTGCTCCAAGTCACCTCAGGTATCCACAGTCCCCATTAGTCTTTCCCTGTCTCGTCCACGTGTTCCTTTAAGTGACAAGTGGAGGTGGGGAGAAGAGTGGCATTCTTCTGAGGTGGTTGTGGAGGCTGTGGGTCCTTTCCTAACTCCTCAGCACCATGGTGTCTGTCCCCAGAGGTGGGGGGACCCACCCTAGCAGACACTCCAAGGGTGTGTGAGGGAACCATGAAAGAAATGGAGGCTGGGTAGAGGGAGCAGGGAAGGAGTCAGTGACAGCTGCTAGGGAGACCCCTACCCATTTGACTGCTTGGGCTTTTGGCCGTCACCTGGACTCCTGGGTATCTGCATGTGGTATGGAGCCTGGGGCTCTGAGGGACACACAGGCTTATGAGTCACACTTGGCATATTGAGCGTGTGCGGGAGGCTGTGTGACCTAAGTACCTTCAAGGTCATGCTGAGTTGTCAGATTGCACGGTGTCAGAGAGAGGTGTGTGGAGGAGAGGTGTGTAGAGGTGGGAGGAAGGCGGGCAGAAAAGGAAGGTGGCTGCGCCAGCCGTAGGAGGTGGAGGAGGCATGGCATTGTCAGTGGAAGGGAGAAAGGAGGGAGGTGAGAGGACAGCTGGGGCCCTGTGGCTTTCCCTCACACCAAGGGACACCAGTGCATTTCAGGGCTGGTTAAGTAGTTGCCCATGATCAGAGCAGCCCTTGCAAGGATGAGGGGCCAGGCTGAGGGTGAGGCAGTGAGCCTGGGCTCTCTGGTGGTCCTAACAGCTTGGTTTTCCAGGCTGTGAGGGCAATGGGCTATATGCGCAAATGAGTTTATGTCTTCTGGGGCAGAGCAGAGCCTCTCCACTGGTAGAGGCTTGGGGGGATTTTGAGAGTAGCAACCCTTCAGGCCCTGACACAGTGGTCCTGGGTGGTGTCGGAGGGAGGATGGGTAGAGAGAAAGAAGAGCCTGAGGCTTAGCTTGTAACCAGGGAGCTCTTCTCTACTGTCAGGAAATAAACTGCAGAATGCAGGATGATGGCAGGTTTTAGCCGGGGCCTTGCCTCTGAGGAGCTCCTGAGAACCGACTCTGGGAGGGTGGTAGAGCAGGCGTTCTGTTCTCCCAGTCCATTTTCAGCCGTAACTGTGGCATTGTGACGACGGCTGTAGAACCTCTGGGTTAGGGCCTGAGTTCTGCTAGGAACAACTACTGCCTCACTGAAAAATCCTAGAAGCAAAGGCATGTTGGGGTTGGAAGATACTCTAACTCCCCTGGTTTACATGGAGCAAACTGACACTATGGCTGGTTGGAGGTGTCACACTGTACCTCCCTCATGGTCACATTCACTATAATGGCTTGTTGAATAATACAGCTTCCCCGCTAAACTGTGAGTTCCAGGATGGCGAAGGTTGTGTCTGCCTTATTCTCTGGTGTTCCCAGAGCTTCGCACAGTGCCTGGCACAAAGTAGGCCCTAATTTAGGGGAGGGGGAATGAAATGAAGGGATGACCAACATTCATACTCACTCTCCTGGTGGCAAGCTCACCGCCTCCTATACGAATGACACAAAAAGCCAAACCTCACTAATTTGGAATTTGCAATAATGATACTGCAACCTTGATCCCAGTGAGTCAAAGTTAAAAATATAACACTCTCTATTTTGGGTCTTATTCATGTGGAAGAGGGATAATAATAAGAATACGCCTTACATCTGGATAGCATTTTAGCCTTTCCTAAATTCTTTTGTGTAAATTATCTAATTTGATATTTATAATAACCTTGAGAGGTAGGAGAGAGATAGGTCCTTTGTTGGGTCACCTACCTCCGAGCTGCCAACAAAACAGTGGAGTGGGTTCTGAATCCTGCAGGAGGACATGATGATGATGAGGCCGTGCGAAGAGCCATGGGGGCCTAACCACCCAAGGAAACGCAGTCTGCTTAGCGGCTTGCTCCATCTCTTTAAGGCTCTTCCAGGGCAGGACGGATCACTAGGTACCCCAGTTTGAGAAAAATGTCACTTGGAAAATATGTCCAACAATGGGATAGAATTGAGAGTCGAAAAATAAACCTTACATTTATGTCCAGTTGATTTTGGACAAGGGTGCCAGGACAAGTAAATGGGGTAGGGGGAAAGAGAAGAAAATCTTTTTAACAAACGGTGATGGGACAACTGGATTTCCACATACAAAAGAATGAAGTTGGATCCCTACCTTACACTATTTACAAAAATTAACCCAAAATGGATCATAGACTTAATGTAAGAGTTAAAACCATAAAAATCTTAGAGGAAACATAGGTACAAATCTTTGTGCCCTTGGATTAGGCAATGGTTTCAAAAGCACAAGTTCCAAAAGAAAAATTGGTCTTCATCAAAATTAAAAACTTTTGTGCTTCAAAGGGTGCCATCAAGAAAATGAAAAGACAACCCATGGAATGGGGGAAAATATTTGCAAAGCATGCATATGACAAGGGACTTGCATCCAGAATGTATGAAGAACTCTTACAATTCAACCATAAAAAGACAAACAACCCAATTAAAAAATGGATTTAAATAGATATTCCCCAAAGAGACACACAAATGACCAGTAAGCACATGAAAAGATGTTCAACTTCATTAGTCATCAGGGAAATGCAAACCAAACCACAACCAGATACTACTTCACACCCACCAAGATGCCTAAAATAAAAGACAGACAGTAACAAATGTGTCAAAGAGAAACTGGAACCCTTATACATTGCTGGTGGGAATGTAAAATAGTGCCACCTCTATGGAACATAGGTTGGCAGTTCCTCAAGATATTAAACATGGAGCTACCATATGACCCATTCCTAGAATTGGAAAATGTCCACACAAAAACTTTTACACGAATGTGCAAAGCAGGATACTTTTATTCATAACAGTTCCAAATTGGAAACAACCCAAATGTCCATCAACTTTTGAATTAGATAAACAAAATGTGGTATATCCATACAATGGAATATTATTCAGCTATAAAAAGAAATGAAGTGTTGGTTACATATTACAACATGGACGAACCTTGAAAACATGACGCTAAGTGAAAGAAGCCAGTCACAAAAGGCCACATATTGTATAAATCCATTTATGTGTAGTGTCTAGAACAGACACGTACATAGAGACAGCAAGTGGGTTAGTGGTGCCAGGTGCTGGGGAGTGGGGGGTGGGAGTGACTGCCAAAGCTATGGAGTTCCTTTATGGGACGAGGAACCTGTTCTAATGAAATTATTAGTGATGGCTGCACAACACTGTGAATAGTCTAGAAACCACCGAATTGTACACTTTCAAAGGAGGAATTTTATAGTCTATGAATGATATTTCAATATAGCTGTTATTTAAAAATATGCTTACTTCCATCATTCTACATTCTTCAAGGAACCTCCTGATTAGTGCGGGGTTTTCGGAGAGCCATGGTTCTCTCACTGAATACCCTCTTTACTTAGGCCAAACCTACCCACATTTCAAAGGCCAGCTAAAGTCCTGCCTCTAAAATGAACACTTCTAGTTTCCTCAACCCAAGCTAACCTCTCCTTTCTATATCTATTCAGCATTAACTCACATGGACACCAAAAATAAGGTGCAGGGGAAATAGTGCTGGATTAGGAGCCAGAAAAATCTGGGCCACACTTACAAGCCTTATGACCCGAGCAAAATAATCTCTTTGAGCCTCAGTTTCCTCATGTGTAAAATGGCCGCAAACATTTCTACCCATCCTCTAAGGGTTGTGGGAAAATGAATATAGATCCTTTGTCAGTTGTCACGCAAAAAGAAGATAGTATTAACATTACCAAAATCATTGGCTAACATTCCTAGATGCAAGGCCCTGGGCTAAGAGAAAAATACAAGTCTATCGCCTTTAACTTAGAACTTGGGGTGAAGAGAAAATTAGCTCTCTGAGGCTAAGTGCTTAAGGCTGCTATAAAGCCTAGGTCTAGGGAGTCAGGAGGAAGCTGGCCCATGCCAGCTGGGGGGACAGGCAACACAGCTTGACCAGGAGGAAGGCAGGGTTTAGCCTCAGAGAATCAGAGAGGGTTAGGCCTCCTAGCCAGAGAGCTAGAGCCAAGTGTGCAAGTGGGGATGAAAGGGTAGAGCTGGGTGGGGTGAGAGGAGCCCCACAGAGCTGACACCTTCCGGGGTCATCTCTGTCCACGTTCACGAAGGGACCGCTGCAGAGGACCTCACTAGGGGCACAACCAGAAGAGGTGGGTTTAAGATTTGGGATTAGAAATAAGAACATCCTGCCTCAAGAATATGACACTTGACATGTCCAGTGAGAGTAGACGGAGGCAGTGAGCATTCCAGAGGGCAGAGGAGGAGTGAGCACGGAGTGTTGTCCAACTTTGCATTTGGGCTCCACCTCTTGTGTGACCTTATTCAACCTACTAACCTGCTTGTGCATTAGTTTCCTCATCTGTGAAATGGGAATCAAACAGTACCTAACTCAAAGGGTTGCTAGGTTTAAATTTATTCAGTGATGTAAAGCGCTTAGATGCCTGGCTCAATAGACACGGCCTGCTATATACGCTGGGGTACCCCCAGCACTCACACAGCACCCAGAGCATAGGAGGGATGGTTAATGTAGATGCAGTGGAGGAAGGAGGCGCTATCAGGGCAGATAGCAGGCCTGGCTTCGCCGAAGGACCTGGGCCTTCCTGGGTCTTGGGCAGTATTTGGAACCCCTTGGTCCTTCTCAGGCAGCTCTCACCTGCCACTCCCACACTCACCAGAGGTGACTGCGGTGGAAAACTTGGTGAGCTATGAATACACTGGGCTTGGGTAGAGGCGCACTTGACACCTCTGCAGGGGATGCCTGGTCCAGCAGCACCTGAGGCAGGTGGCAGACAGAGGAAAAGCATCTCATGGCTGCAGGAGGGGGCATGGATGGAGACCAGTGGTGGCAGAGGTGAGAAGAAGACCTGGCTCCTCAGTCACCCACCTCCTTACAGCAAAGGACCAGTGCCCCCCAAAACCAAGCCCTCATCTCCTTGCCCTCCCACCATGTAACCTGCCTCTAGAATGTTCCCCTCCTAGGGACATGTCTTTCAAGGCATCACCCTTCTCAGCGCCCCCTTCTTAACCCCTTTCCATCCAATCAGCTGCTGCCTCCTTTCGGGCCCACAGGTCCCTCTGCACACCCTCTGCACTTTTCTCAGTCTCAGGCCCACCTCCCCTTTCTCTCCCCCTCGGCCCCCACCCCCTGGGGGCAGTGTCTGTCCCTGTCTCTGGGCCGTCTGAGTTTGCTAATCACTTATCTTCACTGATGCTCGGAAATACCAATGTAGTCAAGGCACAGCCCAACCTAAAACCTTCCCCAGGGGGACGTCGACCGCCCACCTAGGCTTTGGCACCTCAGCTCACATCCTAGTGCTGACCGGTGGAAATTTCTTTATTTTCTCTCCTTGACATGTGAGTCTTCCAACGACTGGTCTGATCAACTTTTACCCCTCTTTTCAGGGTTCAGCCCAAGTGACATCCCAACCGGAGTTCAGGGTCCGGCACCTCTCTGGGAATTGCTCTTAAACATCCTAGGGCTCTGTGTTGGTGACACCATCTCTGGCACAAGCACTATGGTCTCAGGAGAAATGTGTGCAGGAACAAGTGAGAGAAAGAAAAGGAGGGAGACATTTTTAATGAAGACCAGACAAGATTAGGCAATAGGAGACAGGACCAATACGAGTCCAAGATTACTCAGATGTTCCTGGCCTGGGAGGCAGAGATGGATTGTCACTATCCACCCTTACCAGGGCCTGCTTCCCGGGAGTCAGGGGCCTGACACCCCAAAGACAGAGTGCAATGGGGACAGAGTCCAAGGAGGCTTTGTTGCCACAGGGCATTGTCCTTGGAATGTAACATAAAAACACACACCCCAGTATCTTTCTTATTAAACGTGTGCTTGACATGAAACTGGGGGGTGCAGGGGGGGGGGGAGGAGCTAAACGGAGACATGAAATGTAAGAAAACTTTCTCCAAAGATAGGAGTGCTGAGTCAAAGCAGTAAGATTGAATTCTATAGGTACCCTGCATTTAGAGGGAGAAATTAGATGCATGTAAGCAAACGGGGTATTTTTCACATGAAAAATATCTGTGGGTTTTCATCAACGCCCAGGTTCAGTAGGAACCACAGGGCTGACGAGGCTGCCAGGACCGTGGCTGCTCCGATGGACTGACATTAACGGGATCGGGCCCGCTCTGTGCTGGACAGACCAGCCCTGGGGTTTTCCTCAAACACGCGTGTGCAGTTTACGAGGGATATGGAAAATCTGCAGTCTATCCACAAGAGGATGAGCAGGTGCAGAGGGATGTGGAAACCATGTCTTCCCAGGAATCACTGAAGGTGATGGGCTTCTCCTGGAGAAAAGGAGACACTGCACACAGGGTGCTACCTCTCCTGTTGGAGGGTGGTCATGTCAGAGAGAGAAAAGACTCTCTCTCTCTCTCTCTGAGTGGAGAACAACAAGTATGAACAATGAGGGAGGAGACAGACTCAGCAAAGAAGAAGTTTCTAAGAACTACAGCAGTCCGGCCCACGGAGGTAGTGAGCTTCCTGGCCCTGGAAATGTTCACACAGAGGGTGTCGCAGATATCATAGACGTCCCTCGCAAGAGAACAGTGGTTTCTGACCCTTTTTCCCCTTCTGAACATCCCATGTTAAGAAATCCCATGTTTTGAAATACTGTGTCTCTTTAATAAATTTCACTTATTCAAAGTAAAAATTGTCCCATTTTAATAGTCAAAAACCTGTATACTATCAATCTTCTGAGGCTTAGGTAGGCCTGGGGCCTACTGAATAGAAAAAGAAGTGAATCTTTTGGGGGTCTGGAAATGCTTCTAAGAGGAGGTTGTACCTTTTGGCCGGAACCGCCATCTTCCAGTAATTTGCCAAAAAGACCAACACTAAGGGGACAAGGAGAGGCACCGCTGTACGTCCTCCAGGCCTTTTAGAAACATGGAGTTCTTCCTTTGGCCACATACACATGAATCTATAAGAAAGGTGGTATTGTAGACATCAAGGGAATGGGCACCGTTCAAAAGGAACGGCCCACAAATGTTACCATGGCAAAACTGGAAGGGTCTACAGTGTTACCCTGTTGGCATTGTTGCAAACAAACAAGTTAACAGCAAGATTCTTGCCAAGAGAATTAATGTACGTACCGAGCATGTTAATTACTCCAAGAGCCGAGATGGCTTCCTGAACTATGTGGAGGGAAATGATCAGAAAAAGAAGGAAGCCAAAGAGAAAATTACTTGGGTTCAACTGAAGTGCCAGCCTGCCCCACCCAGAGAGCCACACTTTGTGAGAACCTGAGCTGCTGGAACCCAACCCCTATGAATTCATGGATTAATAGGTATATAATAATAATAAAGACTTCTGGGCTGTAAAAAAAAGAAAAAAGAAAGAAAAAGAAAAGAAAAGGAAGAAAGGAAGGAAGGAAGGAGGAAGGAAGGAAGGAGGAAGGAAAGAAGGAAAGAAGGAAGAAAGGAAGAAAGAAAGAAAGAAAGAAAGAAAGGAAGGAAGGAAGGAAGGAAGGAAGGAAGGAAGGAAGGAAGAAAGAAAGAAAGAAAGAAAGAAAGAAAGAAAGAAAGAAAGAAAGAAAAAGAAAAAAGAAAGAAAGAAAACGGAGTTTGTGCTGGAGCTGGGATTTGAGGAATGACTTGGGTTCTACAAGCAGACAAAGGGAGGTGAAAACATAAGGTACAGAACAAACTACTGAGTTTAAAGTGGGCTTGTGTTGAGGCTGGAGGCAGGAGGGTGCAGATTCCAAAGGGCTGTCCATGCTGGACTCCAGAGCCTGTCAGTTTAGTAGGGGCCATACAGGAAAATGGTATAATCTGCATGGAGGAAAGAGGAGTGAGCCAAAAAAGGAAAGAATAGGTAAAATCCAACTACTTTAAAAGTAAGATTTTTCTAGGGTGGCCGGTTAGCTCAGTTGGTTAGAGCGTGGTGCTAATAATACCAAGGTTGCCGGTTTGATCCCCACATGGGCCACTGTGAGCTACGCCCTTGTTAAAAAAAATAAAATAAAATAAGATTTTTCTGTTATCAAAAGATACCCCAAGAAAATTCAAACAAGTCACAAACTTGGAATGGTATTTGGAACACATTTAAGTGACAAAGGACTAATAATGTCTAGAATATATAAAGAACTGTATGAATCAGTAAGAAAAAGCAAAATGGACAAAGGAAACAAACAGGAATAGCACAGAAGAGGAAGCACAAATGCCTCATAAACACGTGAAAATATTCAACCTCATTTAGTAACAAAGGAATGAAAGTCTGTCATATCCACAAAATTGGCACAAATTTAAAAATTGAACAATACTAAGTGTTGCTGAAGATGCGGAACAATGTGGGAACACGCCTTCCCTGCTGGTGGGAAATGCAAATCAGTACAATTATTTTAGGAAGCAGTTTGACATTTGGATACCCTTGAACTTTTGTGTACCCTGACCCAGCAATTTTATTCTCAGTATATTCCCTAGAGCAATATATCTCAAACTGGGATGAGGACCAGTTTTATTTTTGTTTAATTTTCAATCTGTTGGGGGAATAATACTTCTGTAAAATACTATAAAAATGAATTCCTAAAATATGAAGTGAAAAAAAAAAAGACATATAACATACAAGCCCTGATATTTCCTTATTAGATTCAACAGATGTAAAGTTACTTATGTACCGTGTTTCCCCGAAAATAAGACCAGGTCTTATATTAATTTTTGCTCCAAAAGATGCATTAGGGCCTATGTTCAAGGGATGTCATCCTGAAAAACCATGCTAGGGCTTATTTTCCGGTTAGGTCTTATTTTCAAGGAAACACGGTACATAACGTGTTTTCCCCAAAATAAGACCTACCCCGAAAATAAGCCCCAGTTAAGATCGTCAGCCAGATGGACACCTTTAGTACCTTATGACGATATTCCAGAAAAAGATGACATGACTGTATTTGAATAAATGTAGATTGTTGTATATGAAAAAATAAGACTTCCCCTGAAAATACGCCCTCATGCATCTTTTAGAGCAAAAAATAATATAAGACCTGGTCTTATTTTCGGGGAAATACGGTATAAGACCCGGTCTTATTTTCAGGGAAACACAGTACCAAAGAGACGTGTACAAGAATGCTCCTGGCAAATTGTTCTGTAACAGAGAAAAACAGGAAGTAACTCATGTCCAGTGACAGGTTTGGAGATTGCAGAAATAAATTGTGGTATAATGACACGATGGATTATGGACTACTATAGAGTTGTGAAAATAAATGAACGATAGCTCTATGCCACAGCATCAGCATAACTGTGAGAGAAAAAACAAGTCTGAGAAGACTACTATGATGCCTTTTTTAAAAAAAGCTTTATCGAAGTATAATTTACCTTTCCATGTTGTAGCATAATTCGCCCATTTTATAAATATGATTTAATGATTATTATTTAGAGATTTGTGCAACTATCACACTATCTATTTTCAGTACATTTCCATCACCCCCCACATACCCTCGTGTCCACTTGCTGTCACTCCCCATTTCCCCACTAGCTGCAGGCAAACTTTTATCTATATTCTATCTCTATAGATTTGACTTTTCTGGACATTTCGTATAAATAGAATCATACAACACGTGGTCTTTCATGTCTGGATTCTTTCACTTAGCATCATGTCTTTGGAGTTCATCCGTGTTGTGGCATGTATCAATGCTTCCTTCCTTTTTATTGTCAAATAATATTCCATTGTGTAGATATACCACATTTTGTTTACTCACCCGTTGATGGACATTTGGGTTATTTCCACTTTTCGGCTACTTAGAATAAGCCTGCTTTGCATGCAACTCTACACAGACATGGTTTCATTTCTCTTAGGCACATGTCTAGGAAACACCGTTTCTATAAAGCTCTAAAACAAGCAAAACTAAACAGCGTGATGTTTAGCGATACAAAGTACTGAAACTATTCTTGAAAAGAGAATGAAACACTGGGGTGCATGTGGGGGCGGGAGATGGGAAAGGGGAGGACAGGACTCAGCTAGACAAGAGTGATGTTGGGTAGTGAGTCTCCAGCTGCTCCTTTTATT
The DNA here is from genome assembly GCF_036562045.2 of Rhinolophus sinicus. Classification (NCBI taxonomy): domain Eukaryota; kingdom Metazoa; phylum Chordata; class Mammalia; order Chiroptera; family Rhinolophidae; genus Rhinolophus; species Rhinolophus sinicus. Next base: position 28,141,965 of record NC_133764.1, on the reverse strand, counting down.
ATGCTTTGTTAATTTACATACGAGGTCTGACAATTAAGTTCACGAACTCATCCTAGAAAAAGTGTTATTATATATATACCTCATTGCTGAATATCACTATGATCACCTTCAAAATACCCCCCTTGGGAAGCTATGCAGTGACACCAGTGCCTCGTCCACCCTTCAAAGCAATTTTGGAACTCTTTTTCTGGAATGGCCATCACAGCTGTCGTCATATTACCCTTGATGTCCTGAATGTCATAAAAATGTCTTCCTTTCAATATTTCCTTTATCTTCGGGTAAAGAAAGAAGTCTGTGGGTGCCAGATGAGGTGAGTAGGGAGGGTGTTCCAATACAGTTATTTGTTTACTGGCTAAAAACCCCCTCACAGACAGTGCTGTGTGAGCTGGTGCATTGTCCTAATGCAAGAGCCATGAATTGTTGGCGAAAGTTCAGGTCGTCTAACTTTTTCATGCAGCCTTTTCAGCACTTCCAAATAGGAAACTTGCTTAACTGTTTGTCCAGTTGGTACAAATTCATAGTGAATAATCCCTCTGATATAAAAAAAAAAAAAGGTTAGCAACATCGTTGCAACAAGTTTGCGAACTTAATTGTCAGACCTCGTATATATTAGATACCATATATAATACCTAGTTATGCTATATGTAACATACGTTACGTAATAAGAAGACATTTTTAAAAAGGAAGCCTGTCTCCAACACTCTAACAATTCCACTGGGTTCTCCTCTCAGGATAAGCAGGTCCCTCCTTATTCTGGCCACCTGTCCGTGCTCCTGGCCTAGCGTGTTCCTGGCTCTCTCTGCTCCAGCCCCAACGGCCTCCTGGCTGTTCCTCAAAGGCCCCTGCAGCTCCTGCAGGTGCTGGAGTCTCTGCAGAAAGGCCCTCCCCAGGTGTCTGCCAGGCCGCTCCCTGGCTGCCTCCAGGGCGCTTCTTCCCTAACTGCCCTCTGAACAGCACAGCTGTGCGTCCTCCTCCCTTCCCTGTAGCCCCCTCAGCCTGATTTACTTTTCTACATTTTAGCCTCTCCTTACTTATTTGTTGTGTCTGTAGCCACCCGGACATATGCAAGTGCAGAATGTCAGCTCCAGGGGAGCTGGGCTCTGTTTAGAATAGCTGGCTGCCGAGTCCCCAGCTTTTTCATACCAGCTTCGGTGCCCAGCTTCTCCCCCTCCCCCAGTCTCATCACTACTGTCCCCACCTTCCCTCATCATTTCTCACCAGGCCCCTCCTCTGGCCTCCCCCTTGTCTATTCTCCCTCCAGGCCAGTCTTACATACGACTGTGAGAATGGATGCTTGTCCTGACACACAATCTGATCACGGCATCCCAGGCTCCTTATCACCTGAGTGGCAAAATCCACACTCCGGAAGTGAAGTCCAAAGTTTTCCTGGTGTGGCCCCTGCCTCCTCCATGTGCTCAGTTCTTGTCCGACCTCCACAGGTCCTTCTATCAGCGCTTTCCAGAGGTCAGGCCCCTTGTGGGTCCGGCCCCTGATAAAGTGCTTAAGAGTCAGCAACAAAGGGAGGAAAACAAGAACAATGATATATATCAAACCAAGCAGCATGTATTCAGCCAAGTCGCCAGCTGTCCTTTCAAGGTTACAATACCTTCTATTCCAAATAGCCTTTTTTTTTCTTTTATAGTTAAAATATTACTCCTTTCATAAAAGGGTAGTAAGAGCAAATGACTTTTTTTTTCTTCTAATGTCCTTACTTGGCAACCCAAAAAGTACTTGCAACTCTAGCCAGATTCCATATTTTTCCTGACAATTCCGTGGTCTACAGAAGCTGGCCCCTCTGGCCTGTCAAGCAGACCCTGATCTCTCAGGACCCCGGGGTCTTCCTGGCCTTTCATTCCTTCTGCCTGGAATGCCCCCTCTCCATCCAGGCCCAGTGCTTGGTCATCACCCCTCATGCCTCAGAGCCTGACCTTTCTTCTCCCAAAAGCAAGTCCTTGGCATCCAGCACCCCATCCCGTGAGGAAGACTACAACCATTTGCACCCGTGTCTTCCCACAGAACCAGGATGGTGGAAACTACGCACCATCATGCTCACATTTCCAGAGCCCAGTGCAACCCCAGGTGCCCATGTACATGGCAGGTTTGCTGAGAGCTTGACTGGAACGAATGAATTCCAACCTCCTTTGCAGAAGGTGGTGAGGGGCTGTGTGCCTGCCTGGGCCTCAGCACCGCCGGCTCTTTCCTGCTCCGAGTGACCCCCACCCCCAACCCCACTGGAGCCCAGCTTGGAGCACAGGGCCTCTAACTGGCCCTAAAGCACGATCCAGCACCTGTGTGTATTTTACTGTGGTTGTGTGTATCTTACGCACTGTTCTCGGAAAGAGGCCAGGAAATGAATGAAGCTGCCCACACGCTGGAAGCCCAGGGAACCTCAGACAGACAGGAAGACAGATGGAGGAAAGGGTGAGAGACTGTGAGAGAGAGGCTGAGAAAGAGATAGTCAGAGAGAAAGGAAACAAGGCCTGCGATGGCAGCAGAGACAGAAACATGGGATCCCACAGAGAAGAGAGGGAGGGAGGGGCAGCGGCCATCATTGTGGCAGTGGGATCTTGGAGCTGGGGGGTCTGGCCAGCCTCACACTGGGCTGGGGGAGAGGCACCCCTTTTGGCCTCTAACAGTCTCCATCAGGGGACCCAGAGCATGGAGGCAAATTCATCTTTGGGGTCCACCCCTCACCTCTAGATGTCCAGGGCCCTGGCCAAGCCCTCTGAGTGCCCAAGATCCCCACGCCTGGCCTCCCCAGGGCCCTTCACTAAACAAACTCCCTGGAAGATGGGTCAGAGGAAGGGTTCCTAGGGGAGAAAATAGCATTTTGCTGTTTCGTTACCTTGGAGTAGTTTGCTTTGTTTTACGAAACACCTCTTGAGAGGGGCTTTGAGGCAGATGTCAGGAAGAGAGTCCCATGTTGAGGGAAGGCGGTGGCTGACATCTGGGGTGAGGCAGAGGCCACTTCCTGTCACCCCTTTGACAACAGGGTGGGTGGGTTGACCAATGTGTTGAGAAGGAGGAAATAACGGAGATGAGACTCTTCTAGCTTAGCAAACCTTCTCTAATGGTCAGCTGGTGAGAAAGGCGCAGGGACTTCTGGGAGAAACCTTTCCCTGGAGGAACCTGGATGGGGCTGGACTCTGCAGCGGGTCCAGTCAGCTAAGGGAGGCCTGGTGCTGCTTGCTGCGCATGGCTGATGCTGACTGGCCACCTGGGCACTGTGGGGATGCCATGGGGGCCAATAAACAGAGCACCGGGCCACTAAAGAGCTTCGGAGCCGGCTCACTGGCATGGGGCCATTGCATTTGCTGGTATACAGCTGTGCAGGCAAGCAGGTGCACCTGGCTCCTGACTCCACAGTGAAATGAAGAGGCCAGGACTGAGCCTTGGGCCAAATTAAGCCCTGGTGTGTGTGTGTACTTGGATTTATCAGGTGAAGAGAGGCCCGTGGAAGGGAGGAAAACTCAGGAAAGATGAGAGCACTCAGAGTCATAGCATTTGGTCTTGACATTGCCCCTCAACTGTGAAGGGAGACTTACTTCACAGTGGATAATGGGTGAGGGGATGTGGGGATGGATATGGCTTATTAAAGCCTCCAAGTGGTATTCTTGTCTTCCAACAGCCTTAGGCCCTAGAACCTAGGAGCCGGCCCTGGGGAACATTTTTGGGTGAGACCTTGAACCAAGCCTACCCAGAATACCTGGGCTACCTGTGGCTGTAAGAGCAGGAAGGCCCAGCTCCAGCCCTGATCCAGGAACTGGCCCCTTGGGTCCCTACAAGAGCAGGAGGCAGACTGCCCTAGGCCATGAAGCAGGAGACTAAGGATTAACCCAAATTCAGGGACCAGCTGAAGGGTGTGGTTCTCCCTGGCACCAGACCACATTTTAGGATCTCCCACTGGCTGGGAGGGCTCTAAGGAGTGTGGCTTCTTGGGTGAGGGAACTTCTGAGCTAAGGTCAAGGTGCCTTCAAATCTAATCTGCTCTCAACAAGGGCCAGATGGCCTGATAGGTACATTTGAAGCAGGAGGTGATGGCCAAAGTCAGAGCGAGATGAATGGGGGGAGGGGAGGGGCAGAGCAGGGCTAAGTGAAACTTCTGACTCAGGACAAGTGTCCTGCTGACTTACTGTGACCTTGGAAGTTCCCCAGGCTTAGTACACTCATTAGAGCTGGTACCTCACATGACCACCCCCTTCTTTCTGCTCTTCTGGGTTCAGCTGAGGTCCTGCTCTAGCAGAGGGCTGCCATAAAGCTACAGCTGGGGGACACTGCCCATCTCCCACTAGGGTTATCATCTGGGTCATGACTTGGTCACCCTGCACTTTTGGGTCATAGTGGCCACCCTATCCTTGCCACACTCCTGGCATAAGGGGCTTGGCCAAGAACCAGGGAGTGTAGAGCCACAGTCGGAATAGCTTTAGGACCCAAAATGAGAATTCAGTGTTGTCACAGGCTTTGAACAAAGTGCAGAAGTCCAGACCTGCAGTTTATGGCTGGTTTGTGGAGGTGATTAGATGGTTGTTATTATCAGCAGCTCTGCCTCTCCCTCTCCACCCCTCTGCTGACACCACTGAAGGTTCTGGTCACCCCCTCAGCCCAGGCTCACACTCTTGCTCCTCTGGGTGTTCCTAGCACTCACATAGCAGATCTTCAGTGTTTGTTGATTGATTGACTCAGGGAGAAAAGCAGGGATGTGGGGATTGAGAATACGACAGGGCTGGGACTCGAACCTCATGATTTCCTTCTTGGAGGGGACAGCGGGCCTGGGTGAGTGTGATGTGGGGGCTGATGTGTGATGCCAGGCTGTACCACCAGCCACAGGTGAACCTTCTAGGCTGGACGAGGGGAGCCTGGTGGTGCCCTCTGGACCATGACCCAATGTCCAGATTCTCCAGTGTGTGATGGACATAATCATGGTCAGACACAACTACAGTGATGGGCCTCTGGATACTCAGATGCCCCAGGAACCACTGGTGGTGTCCCTGTTCCACACCTCAGATCTTCAATCTCTGCCCTTTCTTATGACCTGTTTACAGTCCTGCTTTCTTAGTATCCACACAGGCTGACAATTTCTCCTGTGTTGGGGAAAGAGGACTGTTAGAGGGCAGGGGCATGCACATTCCTGCCTTGGGGCTTTATCCTTCCACCCTCTTCCCTCAGCTGGAATTACCCTCCTCTAGATCCTCACGTGGCTGCATCAGGGTGTAGCCACGTGAAGATCTAACGCCCTTCAATAACAATCGTCCCTCCCCTGACACTCCAGCCCCTTTCCCCTTCTTTGTTTTCTTCATACACTTGTTGCTATGTGCAATTAGGTTTCTGGGCACATATTCGTATGTATGTGTGTATATATGCTGCTTGTTCGTTAGTTTACTTTTTAATTATCTGTCTCTCCCACTTCACATAAGTTACATGAAAGCAGGGACGTTGTCTGTCTTCTCTATTACTGTCTCTTCAGGGCCTAGAACAGAGCCTGACGCAAGTAGGCACCCAATAAACCTTTACTGAAAGAAAGAAAGGAAAGAAGGGAGGGAGGGAGAGGAGAAAATGACTTCCTCCTGACCCCTCCCTCTCTGAGGGCTGCACAGAAAACACCCTGGGAGGCTGGGAAAGGCCACCCCTTTCCTTGCCTCCCACTGGGGTGCTCAGTACTGTCAGGCTACCACCTGAACCAGGCTGGTCCTTACCACTGCTTAGCTAGCCCACATCCTGTGCTCAGCAGAGGTAAAAGTTGGCCGATGGTCCTGATTCTCGTCATTTCTCCACCCATCCAGCAGTGTTATTTTGGCTCATGGGCAGTAGGTCACTCTAGTTTGTCTAAGTCTTGTTTTCCCAGATGGACCAGCCTCAGGGTCAGCCTTGACCCACAGCCTGTAATGTCCCTTAGCCCAATCCACTTGAGTTCTGGAAGTCCCAGGTAACTCACTGTCTCTGAGTGGCTCAGGAGGCTTTGTGGCCAAATTCCCTGCCTCGCGGCCTCTCCTGTCTCCATCGCTGCTGCTCCAGCTGGGGCTGCTGTTTTTCTGGCCACCTCTGCTGTTCCCTGAAGCTGGAAAACGGGTTTTCTCCCTGAGTGATTATAGTTCCATTTTCAGGTCATCAAAGTAGCCTTGCACTTTCAGATTCAGACAAGTTTCCTTTTCAAGGAAGTTGGAGCAAGTTCCTCAGGCCCTCTGTATGCTGGTCAGGTTGTCTCAATTATTTGCCATCCCGAGGTGGTGCACGCTTTGGTTCAGGCATGCTGATGCGGGCAATGGCCTGCATCCCCCAGGGCGTATTGGTTCTATCTCTTCCGCCTTCCAGCACAGTGAGCTCTTGCTCCTTTAGTTGGCCAGGGACACTCCTGCCCTCTCCCTGCTGTCCCTTTGCTAGGTTAACCCCTGCTCATCCTGTAGCTCTGTGATTCTATGTCACATACCCAGAAGCCTTCCCTGATTGTTAAGGCCTGATAGCATGAGGCTATCATGTTCACTGTTCTGGCCCGAATGTTGCCCACCTGGTACATGGAAAGGACTCAATGAGACTGTTGTACAGAGTGAATGAATTCTGTGTTTGCATCTTATGGTGCCATAGCACTGGGGACCCCATCTCCTATACCTTCTATAGTCTCTGCAGCCTGAGGTGAAGGCCTCTGCCTGAAGCATGGGCCCAACAGGAGTTAACCGGCTGTTTCAGCCTGTTGGGGGTGGGGAAGCTTTGCTGGGAGGGGCCAGAATGGCCAGGAGGCCCCTCTCCGGTCCTTCCCAAAGGGGAGCAAGGATAGGATTACCAGATAAAATACAGGACATCCAGTTAGATTTGAATTTCAGATAAACAATGAATACACTTTTAATATATTACATGTAATACATGGGACATACTTATGCCAAAAAATATTAGATTCAAATTTAACTGGGCCTCCTGGTTTTTTCCTTCTTTCTAAATCTGGTAACCTTAGTAAGGGCAGACATGCTCAGCCAGGTGCTGGGGGATTTGAGGTCCTGTTTATGTGGTCCATTCTGCTCACTGTTGTGCTTCTTCCTGCTCATTAGTTACTTTTGGCCAAAGAACAGGGCGACCACAAGGCGTGGTTTCCCAGAACTGTCACTAGTACACTTAACCCTGGGTATGTCCCTACATCTTAACCTCTGACCCCAGCTACTGGACTGGACCATCAGGGAAGGCCTTTTGGGGGGGGGGGATGTTCAGAGTTAATCCGAAGGAATGAGCCAAGTGATGATGATGTGGGGGTGGGGGCATACCAAAGGAGAGGTGGGGGTGAACTTGGTGAGTCTGAAAAATACGGAGACTAGTGTAGTTTTGTGTGTGCAAAGGGAAGAATTTACATGGAAAATATCCTAGGCCATATCCTCGGTTCCCAAAAACGGGCCTTGAGGCGGTTCTCCTTGCCCACCCCCACCCCCAGCTGTAGGGTGGATGCTTCTCTGGTTTCCAAGGTAGGAGTCTCAGCAGCAGAGAGGGAGAGGAAAGGAGAGTGAGTGTCATCTTGGGTTGGAGATTCTGGGAACAGGGGGCAAGGCCACAGGGCGCTGGTGTTTGATGGCATTTGTTGGGCTCACCTGCTCTTTAAAATGGTTGGGTGGAGCCATGAGCCCTTAGAGCTAAGACCCTGTGGGCTGGTCCCCATGGAGGCACCCTACCTCACTCAGGGCCACCTCCATCCCCTCCCCACTTTAAGCAGACCCCTGAGAACACTGCTGGCAGGGTGTGCTTTCCCTCCTAAGGGGAAGACGCTGCAGCTCAGGGCTGCAGGGCGGTGGGGGGCCTGTGGTGGTGGGTGGGGAGAGGACACAAAGGCCCCCATATCGCCTCAGCTGGAGTCTCTCCTGGCTTTGGAAGGGCTGACAGCACTCATATCGAGTTCCCAGCGAGGCTCTCTGCTCGTCTGTGCACCCTGCCTACCCCAGAAATGGCTCTGTTCCACAGTCAACTCACAAGGCATGTGTTGCCTGCTGTTTGCTTGTTGGCACCTTAAGGAAGCTGTTTATTAATTTAAAATGTCTATGAACTCCCTCCAACTGGAAAGCTATCCCAACAAAATTTATATTCATGGAGGGTTTAAGCTTGGTCACTCTGAGGGAGTGGGCCCAGCTGTGACCGAGCAGTGGGCACCCTTGGGTGATTTGCCATGTGCTTGAGAGTACGTTCTCTCTGTAAGGAGGTATGGCTCCCCAAGGCTCCCCTTGGTCAGGGTCCTCGCCACTGCCCATGGGAAGCCCACAGTGCTGAGGGCAGGTGAGGGAGGGGTGTTCCTTTGCTGAGGCTCATTTATGTCTCCAGGGTAGGAAACCCCATTTCCCTCCAACCCCCAGGCCTTTGGTGTGTCTTGCCAGGCATCCGACAGGAAAGAACCTTTTGTTCTGTGCTTGTAACAAGTCTGAGCTGGGCTTGTTATCTACCCACAGCATTTCCTGGAAAAAGAACCTGGACAGGGCTGCGGCCCCTAGCCCGGGCCTTAGCAACCCCCTCTCTTAGCAGCTGGGGCAGGGAAGGCCGCTCATAGCAGTCTAGGCCTTCATGAGAGGATGGTAAGAGCTGATTTGTATCCTTAGGCTGGTTGGCCTGGGGGCTTGGGCAGTCCATCTCAGGCGAAGACCCCTGACTTGGGGAAAATGGCAAACTGTCATTTAGAGTGTGTGTGTGTGTGTGTGTGTGTGTGTGTGTGTATGTGGGGGCAGGGTGGAACTGGGGAAGGGGGTTGTCAGGCCTTCCAGGAGGGTGACATCTCCACTCTCCGGGCTGGGAGGGAAGGGGCGTGCCCCCTAGGGCTGCAGGAGCTGCTTCGTGGGCCAAGGCCTAGGCCGTGTGTGACACCTAGTGGCCACCTGAGCCCGGGGCGAGTGGAGGTCAGAAGGTGGGAGGGAAGAAAAGGAGGAAATCAGGAAACGCAGAGTCCAAGGCAGGCTGGCGCTCCCGGCCGGCACACCCTCCCCTCTGCACTAGGCCCCATCTCCGCCCCCGCCCATTCTCCACTGTTTGGCGAGCGGCCTCCGAGTCAGGCCTGGGCCCTCAGGGCCCCCTCCATACCCACGGGCTCGCAGGTCCCCATGCACCCCCTAACGTGGGGGACCCCGCAAGCCAGATCGCGAGGCCCGGATTCGGAAAGTTACCCGAGCTCGGGTCCAGAAGGCCGTGTCACGGTAGCCACCTTCTCGCCCCCTCAGCGCCCTGCGCCGCAGCCCCTGCCAAGCGGACGTCCCTTTGAACCCGGACCTGGCGGGCCCCCTGACTGGGGTACCACTCGGGGCCGGGCCCTAACCCAAGCTTAGGGTCGCGCCGGGACACTTCCGGCCACCCGCGTGACCCTCGCCGCGTCGCCTGCCGCGCTACCAACCCGCCACCGCCGGGTCGCCATGGCGACGCCGCGGCACCGAGGGCGGCGCGGCTCGCAGAACCTGCAGAGCAGCCCGGGCGCGGCGCGGGGAGGTCGCCGGCCGGTGGGCGGCGCGGCTGGGACAAGCTCGGGGCCGGGAGCCTGGCCAGGTAGGCGGCCCGGGCTGGTGGGCGGCGCGGAGCACTGGTGCAGAGTCGGGAAGGGGGCTCAAGTATGCGGGGGTGGAGCGGGCCCAGGTGTGTGTGTGTTGGGGGTTGGGGACGGCGGGCCCAGGTGTGCCCGGACTGGGGCGGGACCGCGCCCGCGCCGGAACAGACCAGGCTCCGGTAGCCGTAGCAAGTCTGTCTCCTGCCTTCACCTGCTATCGCACCTGGCTCTTACCTCACCTGCTTTCCCCGGCCCGGGGGCCACGGAACAGGGCCCGAGGTTAAAGAGCTCGTCCTTCTCCTTCCTGAGCGGTCAGCCTTGGGCCCCGGGTCTACCTGTGTGCCGATTCTCTTCTGAAGTTAGAATGGAGAGGCAAGTGATCCCAGGTTTATCTACGGGCCTGCGGCTAATATTTTGCCATGTTCTACAGCTAGTGTAGAAGTACCGTAGAACATAGGGAAAAACGGATCAATCAGCGTTTGCCACGACTGGTCTTTTGAAACCTGAAACCGAGACTGCCAGCTGCTTTGCCTCCCTCCACCTGGCCTCTTTTTCCTGTAGCCGGTCTTAGGTTGACATGTCTAGCTATTAGATCCCTTTCTTGCTCTCTTCTTAACATCCTCAGCTTCTTGTGTGAGAATGAGAGTTTCTCGTTTGGGAAATCCTGACTTGTCGGGTTGGCCTTGGTGGGCCATGAACTGGGGCTGCAGAACTCAGCTAAGGGATCTGCTGCTGCCTTTGACACCTGCATGATGGCAGGGCCACCTCCCGTCTCTGCCTGTCCTTTCTCCCAGGGCACCACAGAGAGCCAGGTCTTCAGAGGCTGGCACCCCTTCCAAGTCCTTCTGCCTGCTGGTTGCCCCTCTGCTCTCATTTATTCTAGCCTGGTGGTCTGAGGGTTTTCTAAGACGGATTAAATCAAGTTCCATCTTAGGATGCCTAGATTCTGTTCTTTACGTTTCAGAGAGAAGGAAAAACAAAACAAAACTTTTCCTCCTTATCGTAGATACCTTGATTTCTCTTGTGAAATTGGATTGACGCAGAAAATACAAGTAACTTGTACATGTCAAAGTGAGCCCCATAGAGAGAAAGGGATGCTACAACCCCGCCCTCACGTAGGAGGAGCCTCCTGGACCAGGAAGGAGGTGGAACCACCCTGCTTTGTCCCACTGCTTCCCTGCTATGCCACCTTCCTTCGCAGGCAGAGCTTGGGCTTCTGTTAAAATGAGTGGTTCAGCAGCAGTAGAAGGTATTGGCGGAGGAATCCACCCCAGATCCAGGGGGTTCTGCCCAGTAGATGGCAGAGAGAAGGGAGTGTGGATTTATTAGAAGGGGTCTTGCTGTCCACTGCCATCTGGTTCTCTGTAGCACCAAAACCTCATGTATCAACAGCTTCTGTTGGGTGATTCTTCCTAAGGCCCTATTACCGTGTTTCCCCGAAAATAAGACCTAGCTGGACCCTCAGCTCTAATGCGGTCTTATATAAGACCCGGCCTTATATTATAGTAAAATAAGATCGGGTCTTACATTAATTTTTGCTCCAAAAGACGCATTAGAGCTGATGGTCGGGCTAGGTCTTATTTTGGGGGAAACACGGTAAGACCAGTGTCATGCAGGGTGTCATGCGGGGTCTCAGCTCCCACTCCCTACATAAGAACGCAGGACATGGTGAGACCCAAAAGGAATACCCACAGAGCCATAGATAGGGGAGTCATACCACTATATTATCTCTGGCGGCTGGGCTGGAGACACAGGAAGCAGGAGCCACAGGATCCGCAATCCACCTTACACTTGTCTCTGCCAAACAACCTCACTTGTTAGCTGCAATCCGTCGTGCTAACTGCAATCCACTCTTGCTAGCTCAGCCACCATCTTCTTGCTAGCCCCCCATTTGCTGCTAGCGTAGCCACAGCAGTTATATTAGTGGCCAGTGGCTCACTGGTTACAGCTGACGGCCAACTAGCCACAGCTGATGGCGACCCAATCACAGTTGATGGCCATTTACTACCCGAGCCAGCACCTTTCCACGTGAGGCCAAGAGCCTGGAAACTGCACTCCTGGCTCTGTCCCCACAACCAGATTTAGTTTTCGTTCAATTATTACAATTGATCGAATGCCTACTGTGGGGCAGGCACTGTTCTAGGCCCCAGCACATATTTATTCCACTTAATCTTTGTTTCAGGTCAGTAAAGTGGATCTCAATATCCACGTACCTTATGGATGAGGAAGAAGACTCAGAGAGGGGACTTAGCTTGCCAGGAGCTGTCTTAAACAGTGGGGCTGGCTTTGAAATCACAGCCTCCTGACCGGGGCTGCATTGTGACTTTCATGGGCCCGAGGCACTTTTGCCTCTGTGGGCCCCTTCCTCCATTAAAAAAAATTGTATTTTTATAACTGATGGTCTAAAGACAAATCTAGTTCAGGCTGGATTAAAAATTAAAACATTTCCTTCAACCCTAAAAGTTTGTTTTCTCCTGATTTTAACAGAAATCAAAACATTTTTGAGAGGTCCCTACAAGTAATGGGAGCCCTGGCACTGAGCTCCCTGTACCTGCTGGAAAACCGGGCTCAGTTTGTGACTTCAAGCTCTGCTTTCTTTCTGGGGGCTACTTGGGTGTGGGGTGGTAAGAAAGTGCCCTGCCTAGCAGTTCAGCCTTTATTTTGCCTTCTCTTTCATCATATTCTAGGACATTCTAGGACAATTGAACCGTTCCCCCCCCCACCCCCCATCAAGAAAAGATCTAGTCCTGGCCCCCAACACAATCTTTTCTAACTTAATTTAAGCCCTGCCGTTGATAAGGAGGGCAGTGGCCAGGCTCCCTGCTTCCAGGCTGTAGGACATGTTCGGTGTCTGGTCCCCATAATGAGATTAGGCCTGGTGACCTTTTAATGAAACACAGCGGGCATGGGGAGAGAGTGGTACTCAGCACGCTCAAGCCCGAGGGTAGCTCCCGTCCCTGTTTGATTGCATTAAGTGGAGTCTGACTCGGGTGTGTGTGGGAGGGGAGGAGTGACTGTTCCAGAAGCTGCCAGAGATATGTCCCCCCCATCCTGTGCTCTGACAGAAGGAGGGTGGCCTTGAAAGGGGCCATATGAGTCCCCTCTGGTCCCAAGACTCTGGTCTCCTGGGCAAAGGAAACCTTTGGGGTGGAGCATGGCTGCTTCCAGGTCCTTGAAGCTGCTGCCCACACTTCCGCTCTGGGAACAGGAGGACCAAGAACAGCCAGGGTTCTGGAGCTGGGGTGGGGTGGGGGTGGGGGGGGTGGGGGGGGAGCAGCAACCCAGTTAGGAAGGAAGGGTGAGAGAGAGAGAGTTCTCGCTGTCCAGGTTGGGAAATGAAGGAGCATGATTTAAAGGCATTTGCTTACTAGGGAGTGAATCTCAAATGATTTCAAGGTTTCCAATGTTGTGGGTGGGTCAGACCCCACCCAGCATCACTGCAGTGTCTTTGCTGAATCCTCCAGCATTGGAAGCAGCTCCTCCCTGCTCAGATTGGTTGTCAGTTTCGTTGAACCGAATAAGCAATGGGGAAATGCCATTGCTGAAGGGATCTTTCCGTTCATTGTGTAGACAGCACAGAAACACTCACTACTTTTTTCTTGTAAATTGGATTCTTCATGCTTAGCTCTTACTGACTGTGAGGTCCCGTGTCACAGTCCTGCCCGAGGTAGGCTGGTCTGGCTTGGTGTGAGTTTTCCTGTCACCCCTCATACTTGGATATAGAGTCATCGTCAAATTGGAAGGGGGTGTGGGGGATACAGCTTGGGCCTCCGTAATTCCAAAGGTCATGCTTTATCTCTGGCTTCCTCCGGGATGCCTGTGTACTTGGGGCCCATATGGATGAGGAGAGCTGCCACTGGAGCAGTGAAGATCTTGATATGAAGATCTTGCAAGTAGCTTGCCCGCCTGTCATCACTTCTCTCTTCACCATCTATTCCCACCCTGCTGCCTTTTCTCCCGGGAGAGCCCACAGAGGACACCAGTGCTCACATGATGTGGGTTTAAACTGCCTTAGGAGCATGGTTCCCCCAGGGGTGAGGAGGACACTGGAGGACTGGCGTGGGTGGGGGAGAGACTGCCTGGGAGCCCTGCTTCAAAGCTCCTTCCCCGGCAAGCACCCATTCAGATCCTGGGTTGGCTTCAGTGTTTGGAAAGCATGACGGCTCTACCCTAGTTCCTGGGCGTTAGAAAATACAGAGTCACACTAACAGACAGCTAATCCATAGGCAATCTGGAAGGGCGTGCCACTTGTGTGCATTAAATTGGTAGAAACTCCTCAGTGAACACAGTAGAAACTGCTCTTGGAGGCCTGAGTTTAGCTTGTGGCTTGAATTCTTACTACCCTTTACTTTAAAATCTGTATCTGCTCTGCAACTTATCAGCGAGCCCCTTGAAGGCAGGGACCATGTCTCCGCTGTATAGTTCTAGCATCTAGCAGTGTGTCTGGCATATAGTAAGTGCTCAAGAAACAAGTGAGTTGAGCAGTGATTTGCTGCTGATAATTTGGGGCATGTCATTTATCCTCTCTGAGCCCCCGTTTTCATCCATCAAATTGGGATAATACTCCTCTTATCAGTGTTATTGAGAGGATTAAATGGGAGAAAGTGGGAGGTGCTGAGTACAGAGTAGGGGTTCCCGAGCCACGAGGTTGTGTCCTCCCAGCAAACAAGCATGCATCTCCATCCACTCCACCATCGTGAGGAGCAAACAATATCAGGGTTCTGACTTCCCGGGGAGTCCAGTATATGAATTTACAGTGTAGAGCGTTATAGCCACACACGGTCATGGCACCATTCCAATGTGGGTTTTCTTTTCAACACTGCCAGGCACTTCTCCCAAGCTCAGCAGACACTGACTGGGTATCCTACAATTCAACTCAATTCTGACCCTCTGTACCTGGAGATCACCATATATTTGACCTCCTTTACCCTCTTCATCCTGCCCCCTCCCCCCACCCCGCCACCCCATACTTCTTATCACAGATTCAAAGAGACCCTCACTCCAATTTCTGCCTGTGTCCCTGGGAGATTGGTTGGGAGGGAAACAAGCTGGCTCTGGCTTGCCTCACCACCGAGTGGCTCTGAGGTTCAGGGGCGACAGTCCTTTGTCGCCCTGAGCTCCCACTTCTGTTCTTGCTAGTCACGCTGCTGGCGCAGAAGCTGTGGCAGGTTCAACAGTGGCAGGGTGTGTTCCTTTCTTCTTCCTAATTCAGAGCTAATCAGATTGTGACTGCCCTGGGCTCTCTGGGGATGAATCTAATAAGGCGAGGGAGACAGCGTTTCTCTTCAGTACATTTTCCCTGTTAGAGTCGGGTAAGGGATTAGATCCCGGAGGACACTCGAGGAGAGTGAGCCGCACTCCCTGCCTTCAGGGAGCTCACTGGGTGCTCAGCAGAGAGGCCCCCGTGAGCTCACAGAGGGCGACACCAGGAGGGTAAGAAAGCTCCTGGCCAGTCTTGGGGGGCGGAGGAGGGAGACAAAGTGATGCTCATTTCAGGTCGTGGCTGAGGGTGGGCTGGGGAAGTGGAAGAGGTGGCTGTTGCAGGGAGCAGGGAGCGTGGTGCAGAGGAGTGTGAGGTGGCGGGAATAATGACAACAGGTTGTGGTGTTAGATCTAGCGACAGGGACAGTCTCCCCCAAGTGGACTTGGGGTTGCTGCTGGAAACTGAGTTAGGATCATGTTATGGAGTTGGCTTTTCACTGGCAGGGAGTGAGCGGCTGTTTGTGTGGGGCGGGGCCACATGACTCTGTCCCTGTCACTAGTGGGTCAGGCAGACTGAAGAGGGTAGAGAGATGGGGGCAGAAGCTCTGTGCCCTGGCTGGGGTGGTGACAGTGAAGATGGCCAGCAGGGAAGTGATGGTGAGAGGCCTTGGGGAGAACCCCTGGGATTCTGTGGCCTGTATGTGCAGGTGTCAGCACTGGGCCTAGGGGAAGGACAGCCACACTAGCTACCTGGGAGGTCAGGGGTGTGACTTTGGATGTGCTGAGTTTGAAGTGTTTGAGGATGTCCAGGTAGAGATATTGGTGGACAGTGAGAAATGGAGTTTGAATTTGGGGGAGAGGACAGAACTGGCACTAGATTTAGGAGTCACTGGTATAGAGGTGAAAGGTAAGGACAGAGACAAGAGTTCCAGACAGAGGGGTTCATTGCCTGCCAGGGATTCTGGAAACAGGTGTTCCCACCTGCCGTGCGAGGGTTTTTGATTTGACAGAATGTATCAAAAACCTAAAAAGGAATCTAGCAGGTTAGAAATTGTAGGATCCTGTTTCCATAAAAGAATGTGTGTGTGTGTGTGTGTGTGTGTAATATATATCTTGAAGAAAAAGATGTAAGGATATAAAATCAAAATGTTGATTACTTGTAATTTTTTGTTGCGTAGCTGTATTTTACTGTAGGGAGTATGTATTACTATCTCTCCCTCCACCCCCCGCTTAATGGTGGAGTTGCCAACAGTTGTCAGATGTGGCAAACACAGCCTCCAGTCACCAGAAGGACAGGGCCGGGATGACTGGAAACTAGTTCTTGAGCAGTAAGGGTAGAGAGCTTGTGCTCAGAATTAGAAGGGTGACCCAAAAATTTGTTAGTCAAACGTCTCTGCTCAGCCGTCATTCTCTGTTGCTAATGAAGGAGAGGCAGGATGTTTCCACCGCTGCTGGGAGAGGCCGGGAGAGTGGGCAAGAGGCCAGTGGGCAGCCATCTAGGGAGTGGAGCTGAGTGCTCTGCCCTTTGCCAGCACCTTGGCAAAGCAGACGGAAGCCATGCTGTTCATTGCCTGCCTGTCTCCTCCCATCCCCCGGGGTGTGCAGGCCAGGCTGGGCCCTGGGTCAGGAGAACCAACAGATTCAACGTGAAGAGTTGGCGCGAAGGCCATCCTGACCCTGGGCGAGGCTGTAGAAACGCTGGGGGGACTGGGCAGAGGAGCCCGGAAACCCACTCCCACGTGGAGCCCCAGAGCACGGCTTTCCCAAACCACCTTGAGCCGCCATGTTCCTGTCTGTAGAATGGGAACAGTGACATACTTGTGAGCACCGCAATGGCACAGAGCCTGGGGAATGGGGCAGAGAGGGGATGGCAGGGGTCGGCCTTGAGGGGCCTGGGATGTACCATTTGGAGTTTGTGGGCTGCCCCTCTGAGCTCTGCTGTTTTTCCTGCAGCTGCCACCTCAGCATGGAGAGCCGTGCCAGCACGGCATCTAGCCCCGGAGCGCTTCCCTACTATGTGGCTTTCTCCCAACTGCTGGGCCTGATGGTCGTGGCCATGACTGGTGCTTGGCTCGGTCTGTACCGAGGAGGCATTGCCTGGGAGGAGGCCCTGCAGTTTAACGTGCATCCCCTCTGCATGGTCATAGGCCTCATCTTCCTGCAGGGAGACGGTGAGTCCCTCCCCTGCTTCCCGTGAGCTGCTCCTTCTGAGAGAGGCAGTTTGCGGACCCTGATCACCCCTGAGGTCTCTTGCTGTTAGACAAATGTGAGAGTCTAGAAAAGAGTCAGAGAAGGAAGCTGGCTTAGAGCCTGGGGACACTGGGAGTCCAAACAGGAGCCCTGAGGTTGGTGGGTGGCACCTCCTTTCCAGCTTGTCCCAGCTCTTTTACCTCTTGCTTCCACCAGGAGCACCCACGGGTGGGTGTGCTTCATGGAGGGGCGGCCCAGGGGCTGGGCTGGGAGCTGAGGCCGGCTTCTGCAGGGGCAGTTTGAAACTGGGGGAGTAGGAGCAAGGTGGTGCTGGCGCCCACCCTGCTTGCTCAGAATAGTGAATTTTGGAGCAGGCTTCACTGTTGGACTCGTTGAGGACCGTCATAGCTAAAAGATGACCTCAGAAGCTTGGGGACACAGGGTGACTTCACGATGAACCTAAAACACAGCCTGGAATACACAGGACACGTGACAAGAAGGTGGTGGGTGGGGAGGGCAGTGCGAGGGCACACATGGCCTGAGGGCCCCTTCTCTTCCACTTCCTGGGGCTGAGGAGCCCGGTCAAGCCCTTAAATCAGGTCAGCTCTCAGCCAAGGTGTGTCTCCTTGCTGCCCATGGCAGGAAGGCCTGGAGCTCAGGGGAGTACACTGCCCTTCCCTCTCTCATCCCCACAGCCCTGCTGGTTTATCGTGTCTTCAGGAACGAGGCCAAACGCACAACCAAAGTCCTGCACGGGCTGCTGCATGTCTTTGCGTTCGTCATCGCCCTGGTGGGTGAGTTCCGGGGAACAGCCTCCCCATGCACTCCCCCTCCCTGGCCCTCCCACTCCTTCCAGGCATTCCAGGCAGGGACACTGGGTGCTGGGATGAGAGCCCAGAAGGCCTGGCTAGTCAGGTTTCCCTTGGGTCACCTCCCCCCTTCCTCCCCCGCTGGCCTGTCCTCACGTGACCCCTGCTCTCCGGCCCAGGCCTGGTGGCGGTGTTTGACTACCACAGGAAGCAGGGCTACGCGGACCTGTACAGCCTGCACAGCTGGTGTGGAATGCTTGTCTTGGTGCTCTACTTTGTCCAGGTGAGTCCTTCCAGTCCCACAGCGACGTGCCACAGAAGAGCCCTTCTCCAGGCTGTTCCCATAGGTGAAAGGGCTGCTTTAGTGCAGCTGGATGCTGCTTTCAGATTGGAAGTGTGTACAAAGCCAGGATTTCACAGGGGAGGGGGCCTTGGCTCCTGGTGCCCTTCAGCTGCCATGCGCATGTGTTTGGCTACAGGCCATACTTGGTGTACAAGTATGATGAACGGGACCTGGCCTGGAACGCGGGGGTCGGGGCCTTTCCCACAGTGCTTAGCGTCCCCCCACCACGCTCCTGGAAGCAGGAAACCATGGGTGGGGGGAGGGCTTCGCAGCCGGCCTGGATGTCCCTGGGTTGGTCACACGATGGCCAGCTCAGTCCCTGGCACCAACCTGCCTTTCTTTCTTTCTGTCTAGTGGCTGGTGGGCTTTAGTTTCTTCCTGTTCCCTGGAGCTTCGTTTTCTCTGCGGAGCCGCTACCGCCCACAGCATGTCTTCTTTGGTGCCACCATCTTCCTCCTCTCTGTGGGCACAGCCCTGCTGGGCCTGAAGGAGGCGCTGCTGTTTAAACTCGGGTGAGTGTCCTGTGCCGTGGTCCCCACAGAGACAGAGCCCTATGTCCTGCTTCCCTGGACCTCTGTCTTCTGGGCCAGCTCTCTGTGGAGTTAGCCACCCAGGGGGATGATGGGGCTGGGGGCGCATCTTGCTGGCCCAGGTGCAAATGGCATTTGGCTGAATGGTGACCCCTCGGGTGGCTCCTCCCACCGTGACCCTGCAGGTCCAAGTACAGCACTTTCGAGCCGGAGGGTGTCCTGGCCAACGTGCTGGGCCTGCTGCTGGCCGGCTTTGGCGTGGTTGTGCTCTACATCTTGACTCGCGTCGAGTGGAAGCGGCCCTCCCAGGCAGAAGAACAAGCTCTTTCCATGGACTTCAAGACGCTGACAGAGGGCGACAGCCCCAGCTCCCAGTGACTGGCTGTCTTTGTCCTGTGGGGAGGGGCCTGCGTCTGGCAGGTGTCCTCAATTCCGGGGGTTGTGACAGGTGTCTTTCTCACAGCCACTGAGGCTGCCTTCAGGATTCCTGGCTCCCCAGGATGGCTGGGCTGAGTGGGTAGGGAGTGTGGGGGCTGTGTGCCTCTTTGAGCAGTGAATTCTGGGGCTTAGGGCTTGGCCGCCTCTGCTTTCCTCTTTGCTGCTGCTTTAGTGTCCTGTCATGCTCCCCTACCCCTACTGTCCCCGTCATTCCCTCAAATGGAGAAGCTTTGGGTAGGCTTTTGGGTAGTCAGTCCTGGTTGCAGAAACTCAGATCCCTAAAGGAGATGGAGAGCCCCCCCTCCCTCGAGCCCGCAGTCCAGGGCCTGCAGAGAGCACAAAGCAGTGGGAGAAACCCTGGGGCCTCAGCGACAAGCCCAGCAAAGCCAAGACTTGCTTTGTGAAGCTGAATTCAAACCAGGAGTCTCGCTAGCCTGAGTAAACACGTGGTCTGATTGGGCCCAGACTTTGGCAGTGGAGCAAGTGATACTATGGGTAAACTATGTTGGTGTTCAGAGCGAGGGTCCCCAGGAGAGGGGAGGGACTGGCCCCTGGGAAGCTCTGGCGAGTGGCTTTGGCCTGGCTGTGCTGTGGAGCCTTCCCTTTCTTTAACTCTTTGGCCCCAGGACGGCTTTGCTGGGAGAGGGGATAGGAGCACAGGACTTCAGACAAACCTACCCTTGGCAGCTGAAGAGGAAAGAGACGCCCCCCCACCCTCGTGTTGGCTGTTGTGGGTGGTGGGTTACCTTGCAGCTCAGCCTGCGAGCTCCCACATCCCCACCCTCATGAGCCAGCATAGGCACTGTTCTGACCAGAGGTGAGGACACAAACCTTTTTTAAAAGGAAAAGCTGCTGCTGTTACCCACTTTCTTTTTATATGGTGTGTGTCTGTGTGTGTGTGGGGTGGTGGTGGTGGCTGCCTGCTTCTGTTCAAGGGGAGGGAGGGCTTCATACACCCTTAGCTTATGGGGGCCCATCCTTGCAGGAAGTTGGGGCTGAGTTGGAATCAGATTAATCCCCCCAACCTCATGCGTGTGTTATGCTGTTAGCTGAGTCACTGTTTGGCTTCAGTTTAGAAATAATGTGATTAGAGCATTGATCGTGTACTTCTTGGACTTGGCAAATATCTCTCCTTGTTTTCCTCATTTTCTGGCCTTTGAAGAGCATGACACAGTTTGAGACAGACACAGGTTACTTAAATGAGAAAATTCATGAAATTTCCAAATCTATTCTTTTAACGGCGGCCTTTTCCACACCTAAATGCTGCCTTAGAGAAAGGGGCTAGTCGGCTTCTACTGCTCAGATTTCTAATCCTCAGCTTTGGCAGTGGGTCCTGCCTCCGGCGATGCCACTTCTCCGAGCAGGTGGCTGTGGTCCAGCGCCCTCCCCCGCAGGGCTGCCGGGGCTCCTGCAGAGCCTCTCCTGTCTCCACTGCAGCCTGGACGAGAGGGTGTTGGCCCTGTTTAGAATGGGCAGGGGCAGGGGTGCCATCAATTCTTTTCATCACCTGGCACACACTCATGTAGTCCAGTGTTTACATGTAGGAAAAACTCCACCTTAGACAAACTACCAAAGTACATTTGTCTCCCTTGTCAGAATGCCACGAGAGAAACGGAACCTCAGATTTGCAGTGTAAGTCTATAAACTGGTCTGTTTGCCAAAGTGTGTGTTGGATGACTAGGGAACCAAAAGGCCTCCTGAAAGCTGATCCAGTGGTTTTTTTTTTTACTTTGCCTGTGGCCAATCTTCTGTGAAGTACAATGTAGTGTTGGTGCAACAGATTTAATAAATGTCTACAGCAGATCTCTCACCTGTTATCATCATTTACTGTGACAATAAAAGGAGCCAGTGCTTTTAGCAGTCAGGTACATGAAGTTAGTTTTACTAGGGTTGAGAGAAATCGAATATCCCCAAGCTGGGTACAGAAGGTAAAGTGACTGATATTTATCGTGGCATAGGCTCTGAAATGGCCATAACTGTCCTGTCTCTGGAGCAGAGGAGGTCTTCCACGTGTTTAGAGAAACCCTTTTCTCACCCCAGAGAGAGTGGCCTGGAGGGTGTAACTGTGAGGGCCTCATAAGGGCCTTGGCAAGAAGTTTCCCCAGCATTCAACTTTTTTCTTTTTAAAACGTCTCTTTATTCCTTAAGAAGAGAAGCAAAGCTTTGAAAACAAGCCGAGGTTCCACTTTAGATCAATTCCTAGGGCCCGGCAGATGTGTTTACAGTAAGGTAGGGTGGGATCTCACCACGATGTACTGTGTGCTCCTGAAAAGCACTGTCACTTAAAACATCTTCAGAACTTAGCCAGGGGCTCATTCTTTAAACAGACTGTACAGCAAATCCTCTAGGCAGGTAAATGACCCTTCGGTGACATGAATTCCTTCTTCCTAATGTTTAAGTACGGTATCTGGTTTCTAACATACATGAGCCAGACCTTGAGTGGTCTTTGCTTTATGCATCTGTGGCATCTTTCTCCTGAATCAAGGCTTCTATGTGGACCTTCATTTGCTTAAAAGCATGTAAAGCATGTGGCTCGATACATGTTCCCCAGCCGGTCTGAATCAAGGTCAGGGCTGGCTCTCGGTGAGGGCAGAGGCACTTGACCCTGTGAGTGTGCCATCCCACTTCCGGCTTTTGTGCTCGTCTCTGAATCTTAAGGGTCTTTGTGTTCGTGAACATTCAAATGATCCCAGAGGATGATGCGTCTGCCCCCAGAGGGGCACTCCTTCACCTCCTCAGGAGGGACCCCACCTTCTTACTGGGTTTGGAACACCTCGAGTTTCCAAAGTTATTCCTCTTGACCTTGGCAGGGTTGTTTCTCCAAAGGAGCACTACGTAGCATTCTCCAAGCGTCGTTTTGGACCCACTGCCTGTGCTCCATCTGCGGGCACTCGGGTGCTTGCTTTTCTTAGACTGACCCTATAGGGGCAAATCTTCCCAGGCAGATCAGATTCAGTCCCACCTTCGCCTGTGTTGAGCAGTTTAAGCTCTCAGGATCTGCTTCCTCATTGGCGTTTTGGAGAGAGTAATGTCGTCTGTCAGAGGTTATGTGAGGACTAAATTAGAGAACATGTGTCAAGTCCCTATCACAGGTGGGACACAATGGGCATCTCAAGAGAATGGCCCATCACAATAGACTCTGAGCATTGTCTCTTCTGAGGGACCGTCCTTTTTATCGCAGGCCCTTCCAGACACAATACCCTTATTATGAAAGCCCTAGTCTTGTTCCTGGGAAAGGAGGACTCAGTTTCCAAGTTTCTCCAGGCTCTTCCAGCTTCCATTTTTAAAGCTGAAAAGATGACACCATGTTCCTCCCCTCAGTCTCAGCCCACCCACCCCAGCCTATGGAAGGGAGCCTGGCTTACCACATGCTCGTGGGCACAGCGGTGCATGGCCTCCAAGGAGCTGCTAAAGGGTGCCTGCTGGAGAATGAAAAGAAGAGAACAGTCTGATTTGGGACTTGGGAGAACAAAGAACTTGCTGGTTAGCTGTCTGCTGCTGCTCTGAGTGGTGTTTTAGTCAGGTTCAGGCAAATTCCTTTTAAGCATAAGCTTTTTAGGAATCATTACCTTCACCTTTCTTCCAGTGTCCCAGGAATCCTTAAAAAGTGTTGTTTCTTTCCCAACCACTTACCTGTTTTTGATTTTTAATGACGTACCTGGAGCCGCCCAGGAATAATTTTCAGATGGAGCAGGTGATTCCTTCCGGAGTCCTCTCCTTGCCTCTTTAAAGGCAATTCTGGTGTCCGGGCTGTGATGACCGACCGTGCATGCCCAGAGTGGTTCTGCTTCCCCAGCTTTGGTCGTTGGGAGAAATGGCTGTAGTTACACAGCAGGGCACGTTTGTTCAGGACAATCTGCTGTCGTGAGGAAGTGGTCTCCTTCCTTGCTAGTCCCTGACGCAGAGGTGCAGCTAGCCAACAAGGCAGGACTCAGTGCTGGCTTTTCAAAAAAGGTTCTGAGTCTCCAGCCAGTTTCAGGAACTATCTCCATTCACGACGCAGCTGTCTAGCTCTCTATATGGTGAGGACTGGAATTTCTGGCCAGATTTTTGAAGAAAATAAAAACACTGGAAGCAGTGGGCTTCCCACATTGACAGCCCTGGGAACTACAGCTAAGGCTGCCTCCGGTCCCTCCCCTGCATGCAGTCTCTAACCTTAATAGCTGTAACTGGCAGTCTGCTTCAGCCTTGCATTTTGGTACGGTAACTGGATTAGGGTACCGCCTCAGCTAGTGAAGTGAAAAACAAGAAGAGCTCAGTGCTCCGTTGGTATGGTGGAGAAAAACTCTTCCACGGAAGAATAAGCCTCCCTTTCTCAACAAATGCAGCGGGCCTTTGCGGACAGGCCCTCAGACTCTTCCCTTGTCCACAGTGCTCGAGTGCCTATCAGGGTCCATCTCCAAGGAGGCGCTCAATCACTTCCATGAGTGAATAAAGCCTGAAGGGGTGATTCTGAATGTTGCACAAGAGACCAAACAAATCATCACAAATTTGGCCTTCACCTGAACGTGCCCAAGTCGTCCTCGCGGGTTTCCTTGGCACTGTGGGCCTCGGAGAGGGTGAGCTTGAGAGTCAGCTCCCTGGAGAGGTATTGTAACGGAAGGAGAAAGCACCACAACGCCATGTTTTTCCAAGTGTTACCCATTTATAAATAAGTACATTTGCTTTCATACATACAGTTCACTGTACAGATGGCGATCTGTATACATGGGCAGGAAAATGCATTCATTTAACTTGTCACATCTATCTCACACAGCTCACATGTACAGACAATAAAACTGCTCAAGCAAGTACAGCAAAGGAAAATCTTTCCTTATACACAGGGGGCTGGATGCCTCTGCTGGGTGTGGGGCATCCCCACGGCACGAGTTCACAACTGTGTGGTGTTCAATATATCAGAGAACAAACATGCATCGGATAATATACTGTACAGAGAAAGTCCTTTACATCTGAGTTATAGAAAACCTAAAGGAAAACTAAGTGCATTAAAGCTTTTTCCAGCAAGTGTCTTGAAAGGACAGCAAAGAGGAGGAAGAATCAAAATCATATTAGTACAAATCACTCTTTAATTGTAGACTGTACATGTCTGTACTAATTAAAATCATCTTGGATTTGGAGGAGACAGAACAGAGACAAAGACGCTGTGCTAGATGGAAAGGAGGCCATGCCTGAGAATGGCACCTGCCCTGAGCCTGACGAGGAACCGGCCCCACTCAGCAGGAATCAGCCAAAGAAAAAAACAACAAAAAACAAAAAACAAACCAGAACAGGAAGTGTAACTTACAGATTTCCAAAATAACTTGTGAATGAAGTAGCGAACGGGAGCCAGCATTTCTAACTCTTTTTTTCCAGTTAGGTTGGTACACAATAAGGCAGGTACATTCAAGTACTGAATTTTCCAGAATTAACTCTGTCTGGTCCTGGGGACCAAAGGGTTTGAGTTGAGTCCCTCTAACCAGGTGTTCTGGTTAGTGATTAGGCCAAAGAAAAATCCAGCCCGCAAGTGCTACAGAAACAAAGAGGCTCGGCTCCTTCCTTTCCACAGAGTAGGTCTGAAAACAACGAAAGCAATGCTGGCCTGCATCTATATGCATCCAGCGAAAACCTGGCAGGTCAGCTTGGTGGAGATATCACAGACTCAGCAGGAAGAAATGAGGTGATATGGGTGAGGAGACATGAAAGTAACACTTGATTTTTGGTGTCCAATTAGGCGTTCATTTGGTACTGACTTTCAAAGCTCTGACTTGGGGCCTCATGTGGCCACAAGCATGTCAGGGTGGTTCAGCTGCTGTGAGGCATGGGACACCGAAACGCAGGTTACCAACACTTCAGCCCTTGAGTGGTCTGTAGTAGGAGGAGTTGATGAAGACCCAGTGGTTATTCAAGTAGCTCTGCACATGGCCCCACCAGCCCCACTGTGCTGTGTCCAGGCCCCCAGCCAGCCACCTCTTCTCGGGAGCAGCCAGAGCTGAGTTCAAGGCATTGCACGGTGAAGGTTTCCATGACACGTCTTTGTAGGTAGCTCTTACCCCTAAGCCCTTTGTTCATTGTTGTTAGTCATGGTTAGATGGTCAGTCTGGAGTTCCTGGAGGAAAAGGAGAAAAGCCACACCTCCTAATGCACATGCGACAGGGCAGCACGGCCCCCGGTGAGGAAGCAGCAGCCGGCTGCCTCTGCCGGTTAGCTTCTGGAGAAGTGGGCAGCCCAAGGATAGACAGGCAGGGCGGGTTAGGCTGGGACAGGGATGGGCACCTCCTGCCCCCGGGGGAGCCCGCTCCATTTTTGTGGCAAAGATTCAGTAAGCAACTGGTTTTGTCCAAGGCATTTCTGCAGTAGAAAAATAACTATCTTTGAATCAAACCATCCAACAGTGACACCTCTGGAGTTGTAGAAGCTGGAGGCCAAGAGGAACTGATATAGGTGCTCCTGGGGGAAGAAAGGGCTCTTCTGCGTACCCATCCTCCCACCCACCAGAGCGGGGGCCTTCTAGTCAACCTCCTCCCAGCCTCTGCCTGGCTGAAGGTCCAAAGCAGGTAGTGTTCAAAGAGCTTATCTTGCCACGACTGGTGCAGGTGCGTGCAGACCGCTGTCCAGACCTTTGTTCTCTCCTTCCTACACCCTCTGAGCCAATGGGCCTGCCTGCTGCCTGGAAGAGGCTCCTTAAGAGGAGATGCTGTTACTCGTTGCTTACCAGACAAGCCTGGTGCAGAGCCACAGTGACACCTAGTGGTAAAGTTGGTGAAGCAAGGTGACGTCCACAGAACCCACCGTCTATGACTAAAATCTAAGGAAAATACTTAATGGATATTAAATTAGATACCGATTACTTTTCCTATCGGGTACATCTCTGGAGTACAAAAATACCAATATTTAGAGAGGGGTTCATAAACTACTATACAATATAAGGACTGAGAATACCTTTCTCTAAGCTGTTCTGTTTACAATAATTTAGGAAAAGTGTTTAGTAATCCAGGCTTAACTAAATTAGCAAACTTGTATCTCTAGACATCGACCTGGGGTACTGTACATGATTCTAATTAGTGGAATTTTCCTGAGCCTTCGAGTTTAAGTTAAACACATCTAAAAAGAGGGCACATGGGAGAAGAACAAGGGTTTGTGCTCTATTAACTTGGGACTTAATAGCGCACATCTGCAACCTGGGCAAGATACAACAGCATGCCAAGTCTCATGTTACACAGGTTTTTCCCTTTACTTTGTAAATAAACATTAATTTTTAATTGTTAATTGTGTGCCTTACTGATCCAGTAAATAAAATAACCATGTCTCAGGAGTCCCTAAGAACATTGCTGGAAAAGCACTTTAAAATCACTGCAAACATTTTTTTTTTGTATTTAAAAACTCTTAATCTTTTTGATGCTTATATACAAATTATTTCTTGTGCTATAAATGTTGTGATCCACTGCTTGACTTCTTTCTTTTTTCCTTTTTCTTGAAAAATACACTAAAAGACAAGAGCGGTTTTGCTATTTTTCTAATGAAGACATTACGCACACTTAAATATCCAGTATCAGAGTTACAAATTCAAACAGTAAAGTGCACCCATTTATAGACATGATGTGATGGAAACCCATTAGTGCAAGAATTCTGGGTGAACGGAACATACAATTTGGTGGGAAACCTATAAGTTGACATTTGTCACCACTGTCTCCATTTCAGGGTGATGTGAACTGGGTGAGAGGAACTTACCAGTTTCATTTGAAAAATTTCCCCCACACCTGAAGCCAGACATTGATTCAGCAAGTGCTGCTGGGGCACGGGCATCCTTAAGATACAGTACTAAGAGCATCCCATGGCAGTGAAGTAGCCAAACGGGGCACAGGCAGTCTGCTTACAAGGAAGATCTTGGTCTCCCCCCAGTAAGGTCCAGTTGGCATTTTAGAGTCAAAGACGACTGGCGCCCAGTAGTGATATTCACTCCCTCTTCTAATGGCTAAAAAAGAATTGCATTTTGACTGTTGACATTTTGACTGTTGATGTTTTAGGTGTTTTGCCCAATAAGGCATAAACCCTACAATCTCCTGTGTATCCTGGAAAACCGAGAGACCCTGGGGAGAAGTGGCATCAGTGGTATGTTTGTAAAACTACAGAACCTGTTCACCCACCTACATAGGTGAGTGCAGGTGGTGTCGTGTTTCAAATAAGCAGGGGCACTTTTCTAATAGACACTGAGAAATTTTTCAAAACGTAGCAGCAGCTCCTCAGTGAGAGGTGGTTAAAAAGGGGTAAGATGCAAAAGCCCAATTGAGTTAAGACCTGGATAAAGAGGGAGTGAGAGGCTGCTGGGCTCCCAGCTGTAGGCTGTGCTAATGCTGTACATTTCACCTTCTTGATGAAACAGACAGAGAGAAGAGACACTGATGTCCACTCCACTCTAGGTGAGTAGAAGGGAGTCTTTTAGCATCAGAGAGAGTGGAACGTCTGGGTTTTGAGTGAGCCCGGCTGTTTGCTTCTAGCACAGAGACAAGTCCTGGTCTATTTCAGGCTTGGGGGCAGAGGGGTCCATCCATTTGGCAGAATCTAAATTAGTAAAGAAATGTTTCTGATCTCAGCTTCATGCTCCCCCTGTCTTAGCGATGCTTTCAGAGGACACTTATTATTACAAACAGCTCTGGTCACATCTGGATTTTTATTCAGGAAATTGCCCTTCCTGTAGCCCTTTACTAACAAGAGCAGAATGATTTCTAATAACAGAGAACTAACTCTCTTTTGTTTAGTTTTAACTGTATAGTTAGTTAAACTTTAAGAGCTGATAAGCACTCGGTACCAGGCCTGTAGTAAGGCTTTGGTTCTGGCCATCGTGTTCTGGCCATCGTGTCATGCTAGCCTCAGTCACTCAGAGGACAACTTAGCAAATGACTACAAGACACAGATGTGTGGAGGGTGACTGGATCAGAAGACTTGCTGTCTAGCTCCTGTGCCACCCCCCAGGCTGAAAGGGGTCCTTCTTCACCCTGAAAGGAGACACTTTGTGGTGTCTGTTTTCAAATATCACGCGCCAAACACCCCTACCTAAACAAACAAATAGATAATGAAACTATAGACGTTGAAATGGAATTAGAAAACATCTGGCACGGATGGCAATGGCCCTGGGTGCAAACTCTGGGAATAAGTCTTTCAGTCCCAAGATAATTCAATTTGCTTCTCGAACTGATTTCTTCACTATACCATCGGGATTTAAAAAGGCCAGTAGACCAAAATCTGGCTCTAGGCAAAGATCCAACTAATAAGATTACTGCACCAGCCAACCCTCGGGAGGAGCCTACTTTTTGTGGAATATGTGCTCCGTGATATATCAGGATCTAAAAGGGAGATTTCTCCAATCAAAGATTTTCTACAGCCTTTCACTGAGAATCCAGAACAGCCTTTCTTTTTCTCTCTTCCTATATATTTATTCCTTCCTCCACCCACGGAAAATCAATAGTTTTTAATGGTTAATAGTTGGCTAAAAATCTAATGAACAATTTTCAGTGAATTAAAAAATATCTATGATTCCCATCCAATTTCCTTGGCTGACCGAAATACTTAAAGGGCTGGTTGTTTTCTAAATATTCCTAAAATGCTTCTTGGAAGATCAATGTAGTGACATTTCAAAGAATTATATTGGTTTTCCTTCCAATTTAACAGACTCATTTCCTCTCTTTCTCTTTGATCCTTTTACCCCCCCACAGGAAGACCAGCAAGAATCTAAATGGACATTCAAGACCTGGTGACTGCAGGGAGCCGGCAGTCGGGGAGGAGACCATGGCACAAGGACGCATGGGGGCGGGCTATCTGGATAACACTGCACAAAGATGCGAAGGCAAAGGGGCATCGCGCTCTCTAAAGTTCCTAGAAGAAAACGAACAAGAACATCTTAGTTTTTGTAAAAAAGGAGAAAGACATTTACACGACAAGAACATCCGTGAAAGCGATTGTCTCCTGGAAAAAGCTGACCAGTGTGTCTGATCTCCCTGGGTTAAAGCACACGGCACAACAATCTCCTCGTTGGCATCTGAAGAGAGGGAGAGAGAATGTGGCTGGGGCACAGACAAGAGACTGAAGTCCTGGCTCACTGAAGGCCAGCTTCCCAGTCGGCTGCATGCAAAGGATCTCAGCATGTCGGCTGCCACCTCCGAACACCACACAGAAACTACATGAGAAATTAAGCCAGAGAACTACCTCAAATGTGGAAACCAAGCCTGAAAATGTGCAGTGAAAACATATGGGTCTCACTCCAACAAACGTCTTTTAAACATTAGACTCCACAAATGGTCTCTTTGGTTTGATAGGGGATGTCTGCCCTTGTCGAGAGTCCCGGGACAATTGCCTGTACAGGTTGTCCTGGTATGCCTGAGCCACAGGGAGGGTCCGAGCCACCTTCACATCGGGATATGAGGAGGCCTGGCTGACTCTCTCCAAGAGGTCTCCGCGGGACCCATTAGCCAGCATCCCATGGGGGCCGTAATAATCGTCCTCCAGCAAGTGGCCATTCTGTGCATTGTTGGTTTTGTTATAAAAGGCAATGTTGCTGATGGATGATGGGGGGCTGAAGGACTCAGGCTGAGGCAGGTTGCCTGGAGACGTAGGACTGAGAACGGTATCCACTGATGACACTGCCCAGGTCCGATTCTGCTGGTGAAGGTGGGGGTACTGCTGAGTCCGGGCTGTTTTGTCTATGATCCCCATGAATGGTGTGGTCCTGGAGCGGGTGGGCTCACTGGGATAACCTCCCTGAGTGGGAGACACTGGCGACAGCTCGTCACATGACCTATCATATGCCGGTTTTAGTGGGATCTCCATTTGTTGAATCGAGGAGGATGGCCGGAAGGTAGGAGTTAGGTTGGAGGCGGACGAGATACTATTGCTGGATGGAGAGAAGCGCAGGCCTACGCTTTGGGAGTGCAGCAATGGCCTGGGAGTCGGCGGGTGGGGTTTAATGTCATTAGGGTTGACACTAATAGGTCTTCTGATTAGATGTGACACATCAGGGGAACCTAGTTGGCTGGAGGAGCGCTCCAGATCTAGTTTTGAGTGACAGACTGGGTAATAGGATGCGGACTGGCTACGCCCAATCTGTGGTGTCTGGCTGTATCTCATGCCACCTCGATATGCTGAGGAAGGTCTCTGTGGAAGGTCTTCTTTGGTCAACCCTCCATGCTGACAGATGGCACCTGCACTCAGACTGGCCTGGACATGCTGCACAGGTCTCCCATCCCCCACAATCCCCCCAATTGACCCCTGATAAACCAACCGGCTCTGACTTACTCCTATGTCTCCTTGTGAAGACTGGTATTTACCAGCCATTGAATGGGGTACTTGGCCATAGGCCCCCGTGGAGATGACGGTGCTTGAATGAACCGCAGAGCTGGGCTGGTTGCTTCGCACAATCTGGGCCTTAGCAGGCTGTAGCCTGAGCCCTTGCTGGGGAACTGCCACAGGAAGCTGAGGCATCTGGTAGGGCCGCTGGGCCATTTTGGATAATGGAGATTTTGGTCTGCCAGGAAGCTGACTAACATTTGTTTCTTGCTGATAGCGCACGGGTGAGCCGGACTGGGATCTATAGACACTCATGCTTTCAGCTGGAGGGCTGGCCCGATACTGTGGGCCTCTACGGAGAGGGGAAGGGGGTGGGCTTGGGTATTCTTTGCCCTGCCCTCCTACAGGAGGGGGGCTAAAGCGGTAAGAGCCACCCTGATGAGCTGGGGAAGTATGAGGTGGACTGGGCCTGTAATGAGAGTTCTGGTGAGTTGGAGAAAGAGCAGGAGAGGTGGACTGATAGCCTTGTCTAGTGGGAGAACCTACAGAGCTACTGGACCGGAAGTCAAAAACCTGATGCGAGCCAAGCGGTGAGCTAGAGATGTAGGTGGAGTCCCGATGGGCTGGAGAGGAGGGTGGGCTCTGGATGATCGGGAGACCCTGACTGGGCCGAGCCTCCGTCTGGAGGCCAATGGAAACATTTTCTACATCCTGTTCCAGGTACTCCTCCTCGAATATGTCTTGCACAGAGTATATATCTTCATGCTGTGCTTCAGGTTCTGTTTCTTCTGCTAACTGCTGCTGGGGCTGCTGCTGCTGGGGCGGCTGCTGCTGCTGCTGCTGCATCTGTCTACACTCTTCCTCCACTCTCATCAGAAGTCTCTGGATCTCACGGTTGTTTGGACACAGCTTGATGGCCTCGTTCAGGTCCTCTAAGGCTGCTGCAAACTGTCTGCTCGACAAAATGTAAACACAGGAACTGGAGTTATTCTGAATCAACAGGAATCACCCAGAGCTGAGAACATGGTCACTATTTCAGAGAACTGTGGTAGCAACTGTGGGAGTTGGGGGGTAGGGGTTGGTTTTGTTTGATTTGTAAGGAAGGAAACAGGTAGGCTGTCATTCTAGAAGAGTCCAGAATGATTCCCTAACCCGTTCAGCCTCCATCTTCCTTCTGGCCTCTCTGGGATTAGTGGAGAAATGTCCCCATTTTGTCAGTCCAGCCAGGCCCTTCAGGAAGATTTTCTTAGTGCCCAAATGCACACCAGGCAGTATGAGGGTTGGGTGGGGTTGTCATTTACAGGGTCACTGTCAATTAGCTTAGGAACAAAACAGTAACTACAGTATTTAAAAATCTTGCTGATCCAGAATTTTTTTCTTTGTATTCTTGATATTTTGACTCTAAATTTCAGACCTGTTCCATCCTAGGCAAGAACCCTATCTTCTGCCCTTTCTACCCCCTGTCCCACAGAACTGTTGCTCCTCCACTCTGCTCCATCAGAGCTGGGCAAGCATTAAGCTTGCTGACGAGGCAACTCAGATTTTAACTTACAAATGAGGACATGACCCATCAGAGATAGTCCCGTCCTCTCTATTAATATTGCCCAGAAAAGGAGCAACTGGCCTTGTGGGGAAGGGATTATCCAGTGGGAAAGAGAATTTCATAGTCAAGCTTCTTAAGAACTTTGCTAGTCCAGCTAGTTAAGACTAATATTACTGCCACTGTCATCACTAGACTTAACCTGGGCTTGATTTTCAGGACCATATCCCCTGCTGGCCAGAGCAGTGAACCTGAAGCAGTTCTTTCCCAGGCAATTTGGGAAAAGGGCGGGGTGCTGGGTAGGAGGCATCAAAGACAGTGACAAGTTATCCAAAGATCACTGATGACAGGTTCTAGGTCTTTCTGGAGCCTTTCCTGCCCACTGGCCAAACCACAGCAGATGGGCATGAGGGATGGAGTTTCTCTTGAACCCTCTCAATCTTGGCAGCAAGGACCTCCTGTCTCCACGTTGTGTGTGGTGTGGTGGTGGGGGTTTAGGTGAGAAGGAGGTCTGATGCCACCAGACTTGAGGAGAACCCTAGAAGGAAGACTAAACAATCCAGGGACTCCCCAAATGCCTACAGGAAAAGAAAGAGGAGCCTGTGATGTAAGCGACCCATCCTACTTTTCCTTTTAAAAGGGTCGGGAGGATGTTTTGCTTCAGTGGCCTCTTCTTAAGTCATGGTGTCTCTTTATGCTATTGGCTTTGGGGTTAAAAGTGACTGAGATATGGCAGAGGCTTCTCGGAAGAAGGTGCCATTCTCCAACAATGAAAAGGCATTTTTCACCCAAAGCAAAATGACCTAGATTTCCATAGCCCCGGATATTTGTCAATCTTAAGCTCAGTACTGTGCTACGGGAGCCGTCCCCAAAGCTTGGCCCTAAGAGTCCTTAGGGAGAGACACATTTGGGCACATATGCCCCAGGATGGCCTACATTGCCTTGGCCAGATTTTCAGAAAAGAGACCTCTTGCTTTTTACCCTCTCTCTCTCTCCTCACCTGCTGCTGCGTTTTGCCCTTGCTCTTGCATAGTAAGCTTCATAAGATTTCGGTTTCAGCTCCAGGGCCTTAGTAGCAAATTCCTCCGCCATTCCAAAATCCTGTCATTACAATAGGTGTGCAAATGAGTCATTGAAGAGATATGAAAAATAGACAACTTGGGAATAACACAGATCATATGTACATTTTTGTTGACACTTATGGATGGAACACTTAACGGATGGACATGCCCGGTATGGCTCTAGCCACGTGGCCCATAGCTTGAATGTTCCTTCTACCTTTGTCCTGTGTGTCCCTGCAATGGCTCATGGGAATTTATCTGCCCTTAAGTATGAAAATACTTTGAATTTGCCTTTTTTCTGCCTTTCTAACAAAGTTCTTTCTAGCCCAGAAGCCAAACGCCAACCCAAAGCAGCACCCGAAGTTGGAAACCTGAACTCTTGTTGCATATGCGTGTATGAGGCACACACACATATATACCTTCCGTAGAAACTCATCACAACGCCCCTCTTCCTGCTGGACCCGCTATTCCTTGGCTTTTTAAGGGCTGAGTGAAATCCAACAGGATGGGGTCTGTGTAAAGGAGAACTGTGGAGACTAGATGAAGTAGGGACGTGGGCCTTGGGTTCAGTTCTCTGGTCTGCTCAGAGTGTGCTGTATGTTTTCCCATCCATACCTACTTCACAGGTAGGATTAAGAGCAATAAAGCGTTTGAAAGCCCTGTACACAGTTCTTGGCACATAGTAAATGCTCAGTAAATGGTAGTTTCCTTTCTATTGCACAGAGGCTTCTCTGGTCTGTTCCTTTTCTTACCTGGTTCATTACTTAGGAAACATTTAAAATAAAAATAAATAAATAACCTCCCGTCTGTGACTGGGGTCTGTGCTATCACCTCATCTCTTGATCACTGAGGCTCCCTGGAGGAACGAAGCTGTAGTTTTTAAGATACTCTCACATAATAATCCTTCTCTTTTAATGTCAAAGCCAAAGTATAGCAGAGTAGGTTCTGGTTACACTGGTGATTCCTAATGCAGAAAACACGGCCTCAGGCAGAACAACGGCCCTGGGGCATAGATAAACATTAAAAAAAAAATTCATGGGCGATTGTCTAGAAAGAAGACAGACTTCAGGTGTGTCGCACAGTAGTGGTCATGGGAGGTGACTGTTAGTTAACTCTTTGTGAACAACGGTGGAGCTCGAGAAAAAGTATTCCGTCTTACAAGGGTTGTCTTCTATCCCTACTCTTTTTCCAACCTTACCCTTTAACTTTTTCTTTTGGGACAATCATTATTCCGGAGAAGATTATAGTATTTTAAGTAGAGTACTATCTGTTAGGCAAAGAAGCCTGAAGGCTGTCAGCTGAACTCTGTCTCAGTCTCACTAGCTGGTGATTCCCCTGGTGTAGACACTTCTGTTTCACCTAAGAACCTCACTGCCTTCCCCCAAGGCATCCACCCCCCTTCCCACAGGAACCTCTACCACGCCCCCACTCTCCTCAGCACTTCTGCCTCTTAGGGCCCTAACTTGTGTCCTCTGAGACACCCACGTCTACATCAGGGCTCTTTTCATTGGCAAGTTTGAGGTGGATGATATGAAGGTCATATACGTAAATAATCTTTCTGGAATTGACAGCAGATCCATTGCCACTGAGGCTGAAATGTGACTTTGGTGCAGCTGAGCTTTTTACTTGGATTATTTGTATCTCTTGATGAAC
Source organism: Rhinolophus sinicus (assembly GCF_036562045.2). Lineage (NCBI taxonomy): Eukaryota > Metazoa > Chordata > Mammalia > Chiroptera > Rhinolophidae > Rhinolophus > Rhinolophus sinicus. The sequence goes on along the minus strand of NC_133764.1, from coordinate 28,107,456 downwards.
TGTGAGACCTCAGGTTGGTGATGCCAGAGATTCCTGACATGACCTTAGCTAGTCCCAGGATCTGAGAGGGATTTTGGCTCGGGACTGTCTGCATGTCACGGGTCCTGAGGGCATCAGAGACTGTATCTGCAAGGCAGGAAGAAGGACCAAGGACTACTTGGGAGATAATAAAGGACCAGGAAGAGTTCTAAGATTCTTTCTCTGAAAAGAAGGGACATGGCATGCTAGAATAAAAAGATGAGGAAAGAAGTGAAAAGTTCAAAATTAGCCTTAAAATTAAACCTTGAAGTCCATGGTCCTGAGCCCTCTTCCCAGCCCTTCCTTGAATGACTCAGGGGTCTTCTAGAATGGAAAGGAATGACTAAAATTCCTAACTAATTACAGCTGGAATTCTAGTGACGACTGCTCTCGCATTTTTCCAAAGCCCAGAAAGTTGATTTGGGGTAGGGGAGGATGATGACAGTATTCCAATCACTTTCAGTGGGAATTAAGAAAATTCAGAAAACTATAAAGTGCCTACGGCATTAACATTTTCAGTTTGAGATACAGATTTTACTTAGTTGATTTCTTTCAAATTGCAAATGTCAGTGCTCTGTGAAGGACAACCAAGTTCCAAATGGGGCAGAGAAAGATTTCAAGGCCTGGTCAAAGCTAGCGAGTGACATGGACTGTCACCTTCCAGGATTGCAGAAAGGAGTTGGGATGAGAGGGACTTACGTTCATTTTCCTGCGACATCGAGAGAGGTTGAGGAGAAGAGACACTTTCAGTTCCCGGAAGGTTTTCAAGTCCTCACCAAACCCTTCTCTAGGGAATTTCTTCAGAGCATACTGGTAGCGCTGTGCAGCCTCCTTTACTTTACCTTTCTAATGGGAGGACAAGATGGCAAAACACACAATTGGTCTGCTGAGCAGCTGAGTACATTTGGCCCCACGCGCCTCCTTCTCTCACCAGTTATTACTAAAGGTTAGCCCTCCCAAACACCAGCCTGTAGAACAGGTCTGGCCCTGATGGTGAGAGCAGAAGGATTCAGTCTTTCCTTTAGGAAACTTACCTGGCAGAAAAGGCATGGTGAAAGGGGTTTCCCAAGATACAAGTGAAAGAAACAAAGCCTTGGTGAATCAAAGGCCTGGGACCCCAGCTTTCCAACCGGATTCTTATGGGACTGACCTTGCTCATTTCAAAGGAGCTTTTTCTTGACCTGATCTCCCTGGCACACATATCATTTCTCAGTCCCAAGAATGCTACAGTTACTACTACTTCCTTAATTTTGGCTTGTCTGGAAAACTCTTTCCTTGCCAGTCCTCTAGAAGAGGTTGTTCTTTTCCTTACAAACGATGTAGTAGCTAAAATCATCTAGCTGCTGGTTCCCTATTCTCATGGCATAAAATAATTATCAATCAGTTTTTCCTGATTTTAGAAAAGGCATGGGGTAGGGATGTAGTAGAGAAATGACGTTTAGAATTTGTGATTCCATCTGTCTATGTAGAAGAGATTTTGCAAGGTGAAGTGTATCTATGACCAACTTAAGGACCTGGTTATAGGGCCTTGCATTTTTCTTATAGTTTGTATTTGAAAATCTGTACGCTGAGCCCAGAATGATGCAGGAGGCACCTTCCATCCCTTTAGCTGATCTTTATCCACTCCACTCCTTCTGGACAGCTACCACTTTACCAAGGACCCTGTCTCTTATTTTCTTTTTAGCACCTTTCATTACGGAGAGATTTGGAGTCTTCCAAGGTAGAATGCTGGGTGAGAACAGTAGTAGCTCTGCCCATTCTCATCAGGAAGTAGGACTCCTGGTCTTAGAATATCAGAAGTTATATTATAACCAGGGTTTAGATTCTCGAGAGCAATGTCATTCTCAAGCCCATAAATATGACAGCTAATGAGGCCCTTCCTTGAAGTCATGTGAAATCATGGTTCGGTTAGGACTCAAGTTTCCTAGAAGCCTGAGAGTCCTAGATAATCATGACCTTCATTCAAAGGGTCCTCGGGAAATGCAACTCCGCTCCCAGGAACTTCATACACTCCTTATATGGGGCGTGGGTGGAGTGGGGGGTGGGGGGGACAGAGGGGTGGAATAATGTGCTTCACAATCATTTCCTCATCTGTGGGTCTGGGGATGTCCTAGTGACGTCTGCTGCCAAAAGCTGGGTTGGATTTGTATTTACATTTAGGAGAAGATTCAGCTAATCATAACACAACGAGGTACTTTTGACATGGAATGTTGTTGAGGAACTTCCTATAGGCCACGAGAGGTTGTGTTAGGGTACGGAGACTTCAGCTTGAATTGTGCAGAGTAAAAGACCCCATTTTTGTTGTTGTTGTTGTCGTCATGCATTAGTGACTTGAAGCAAATCTTTCAATTGCCATTTGTCTCGGTTGCCTTATCTTACTCAGAGATGCTGATAAACTATTATTACTACAGACTTTTAAATCAACGGATATATTAAACGTGAAAGCTGAGATCAATGACTCTTTTCCATGGACTGGAAATACCTATTTTACATAATTTTATTTTTCCATGAATCTTCAGGTCCCACTTACCAGATTCCAAGCAGAAATCTATGTAACTGCCTATTAGTGACCAGGTTAAAAAATGCCAGGTAGATCAGCTACAGGCATGTGTAGGCTATTCTTGCTCTCTTGTTGGGAAGGCAGAAACCCAGGCTCCTCAACTTATGAACCTGCCACTGAGGGATGGCATTCTCCCTTTGCCTCTAGAATCATGGATGAGAACTGTCACGACTTGAGTAGATTCTTATGTAGGAAACAGTCAGTGGCTGTTTTGAGGAAACGCTGTTCCTCCCTCCCCTCACCTTATAAAACATGTCCCCCTCTTCCATCAGCTTGCTCAACAGGATGATCATGATGTCTGGTTTGGAGGTGGCCATCGCCCATGTGGCTGGACCTGTAGTGTACAGGATGCATGATGGGTAAAAAACTCATACAATGTAAGGGTGGTAGGAAGCTAGGTGAAAAAAACATCCTGGGGGAATTTCTGCTGAGAGAACAACTTGCTCCACAACAATTTCCTCATCTCTTAGACCTGGGAGTATCTTAGTGACTCCACTGCCAAGAAGCTGCATTGGATTTGTATTCACCTTAAAATAAGAATATCTGAACTGTCTGAGTTTTCACCACAGGAGAGCAGCAAAGCCTGCATGTTGTATGTGGGCAGGCAATGGCTCAGTTTGGAGTTATTTTAAATACGGAAATTGGGAGAAAGGGTTTACATTAAATGTCACCGTAAGACTTAAAATATCCAAAAAGGGTAATTTATGCTAGAATATGGAACTCGAAGCCCCCAGCTGTTTAATCTGTTAATATTTAAACATGTACTTTGCAGAAGGGAAACCATCCAAGACTATAGGCTCCCTGAATTTGTGAGGCTCGAATAAGACTCCCTGGGATTTACTGTGATCTAGGAGCACAGTCCCAATGTCAAACAGACGTGAAACAAGGCAACATTATTGAGGACTACTTTACCCCCAAAGAGAAAGAAAAGGTTAAATTGATTAGTTTACAGATGCTTGAATTATTTACCAACTAAGCTTTTCAGGGTTAGTTATCAAAAGTTCAAGTTATTCTCTACAACAGTCATTAAAAAAAATCTTCTTTTAAGGTGAAGTAAATTAAAAGATTAGAGGTGTAGGGAACTCATGCAGGCTAAATCAAAGAGGAGAAGGCAAAGCTGACCAAGCCATCAGACTACGCCTGATGCTGACAGCGGTGAAATATACCTCGTGGGCGACTCGGTAACGTCTGACAACCTTCAAAGAAAGGAGAAAACAAAAAGTTGTAGGAGAGGAAAAAAAAAAATGGATGAAGGTGGAAAAAAAAAAAAAGAAGGAAAAAGCAGCAGTGAGAGGCAGGCAGCAAAAAAGCCAGCATATCAGCCAACCCTTGTCTATATAGGTCTGTGGAATGGGGGAGCGGATGGGGCAGCAGCAGCAGGGGCTTGAGTTTGAAGCACACGCAGAGCAAGGGGAAGCAAAGGCTCATGGCCGTGCAGGGATCCAGGATGCTCATAGGGTGGGGCTGGTACAGAGGCGTTAGCACCGAGATGTGCTTCAGGGCAGAACAGCCTCCTGGCTAAGGCTACTGGGGGGCACGGCAGACAACCATGTGATTTTGGACACGGGGTAGTGTAGACCATGGCTCAGATGGCTTTCTCTGGGCCAAGAGCCTTCCTGTTCACTTGGACAATATTTGGGCCAGGGCAGAGGGGAAACTATTCACACTCAAACCAAACACCCAGGGCAGCCAGACCACTGGACCAGTCTGGCCCCTGGGCACAGATGGCCAGCACCTTCTTCCTTTTCTCCTACCTATCTTGGCTCCTTTCTTCAGAAGAGTGACAACAACAGAAGTGTTTCGGCACCCCACTGCCCTGTCCAAAGGGCGCATTCCGCTGTAGTCAACATGCTCGATCATGGCGCCATGATCCACCAGGAACTGGACCTAGGACGTGGACCAAGCAGAGCCGTTAACACAGGTGCAATGGCGCAGCACTGCTCCTCAGGGCTCTGCCTGCTGCCTGCCCTTATTCACCTGCTGGTCTGAACCAGGCTGCGTAGCCAGGGTGTTCAGGCCATACTTGCATTCTTGGCTTTCATCGTGTTTTGCATAGTCCTGTTCTCTAGCAAGTACAGATCCGGGAACTTTATATCGGGACTCATCAACATGGTACTCTACCCTCAACCCCAGACATCATGGATGGAGAACCTTCCCTGTTCTTACAACCCCGAGGCTTTTGTTTAAAGGTACTCACCACCTCAGCATCACCATAGAAAGCTGCCAGATCCAGTGGGGTGCGGCCATTCTTGTCAGCATGGTCTGTGGCAGCTCCATTATCCACCAGAGAACGTACTACGGAGAGATGACCCTTCAAACAAGCCCAGCTGAGGGCTGTCAATCCTTCTTTGTCCATCAGAGCAATGGAGGCACCTACAAGAGCAAGTGTAACACAGGGCTGAGGAAACATGAAAATTCACAGCAGAAGGGAAAGCTGGTGCTTAATTAAGGTGCACACTCTGCTGAAGCACAGCTTCTGTTTCTGGTATGTGAGTTATCTTTCAATAAAACTGTTAAGTTACCTTTGTCTATTATTAATCTTTTTAAATGTATCCTACTTGTATGTAATAAATTCTCAATGAATGTTTTCTGAACTCAGCAAAAGCCTTCCATTTACAATAGTATGAACTCCTTGAGAGAATCTCATAAAAGAGGTCAGTACATGTTTATCACTGATGATAGAGCCAGGAAACTTTCCCCATCACTCGACTGTGGGGGGAAATGGACTCATGGGAAGAGACTGAGCCCAGGTCACAAAGGAAATTCAGAGTTCAGTCTTCAATAACTCACTCTTAGCTCCTTTTATATTCTGTATCTGCCTTCAAAATCTCTCTTTTTCATCTCGAAAGATGAAGCATACCTGACATACTGTTTTGTAATTAGTCTAAAATTCAATAAACATTTGCTTCTTCCCTAGATTGGAAGCTACTAGATGGCAAAGAGCCTATCATTTCCTTGCTAGTTTTGAAGAGCACCTAAGATAATTCTTTTTACACAGTTGGCATGTCGTACTTACTAAATTAGAGATCACACAGAACACTCTCCAGGCTGCCTCTTCAGCAGGACAGGATTCAGATGTCAGATCAAGCTTAGGACCTGCCACAGCCAGCTCGGGGTCTACTCAGCAGTTATCTGGCCTATCACCTGTGTGTCTCTAGAGGTCAGATAACCAGACTTCGGGGCTTCCCAGAGCAGGATGAAGGGCTGGAAAGTACCATTTATGTACTGGGTTATCTTTTCATAATGGCATAGTCTGCAATTAAAACATCGACTCTAACGTGGAATGACTTCGAATATGGGACAGGATCCAAGGGGTTTTTCTCAGAAACACCTCTATAGATTCCCTGGACAGAGCCTCCAGCAGTGGAAAAAGCAGGACAAGAAGGTTCTGGATGTATATTACAGATAAATTGATTTTCCAACTACAGGAAAGTTGGAATTTAAGAAATTAAAAGGAGATACATATAAAACAAACTCATATATTTAATTTACTTCCATAATTCAATTTGTAGTTTTCCTCCTCTTCTTCCCTTGTAGTTAATGGAATCAGTTCTCCCAAACACCCATCTGAAACTTGGCAGTTATCTTCAAGTCCTCTCTCCTTATTTCCTTTATGCAGTCAATCTTACTCATCCAAGATCTGTTCTGCACTTGGCCCTTCTGTTCTATTCTAACAGCTACTGCACCTGGAGTAGGGCCTTATTACCTCTCGTCTGTTCTGCTGCAATGGCTCCCAATTGATCCCCTGGCCCACTATTACTACTTCATGAAGTCTAGTCACACTACTGCCAGAGTGGTTTTTTTTTTTTTAAAGCACAACTCTGGCATCAATTCCCAATTTTAAAAATCTTGAAGGGCTCCCCACTGCCTTTAGAATTAAGTCCAAACCCTTTCAATTTGTTCCTTTTTAATTTCTTTCCATATCTGTTTCCTATTTTATTTCCCAATAGTCCTCATGTGATTCACTGGACAACTTGCATGTTTCCTCAAATCTGTTGTGCACTGTCCCCCTTCCTTCATCTTTCAATTACATTACTTCCCCTCCCTAAATAAACATTTTTCCTATTCAAATTTTAGAGTCTGTTCTATTCTAACTCAGATACCTTTATTAGAGCACTTGGGATCCTCTGCTTTTTAAGGCAGCTATTTATCTTTGTTTCATTCCTTCCTTGGCAGATTATAGACCCTTTGAGGGCACAGATTATAGTATTAATATATTAATTTAAAAAAATCATTCACAGTTCCTATCATAGTGTTCTACAAATAATACAGGATAAATAATGTTTGTAGAATTTGTTGATTTAGTGAAAGTTTCTGATTTAAGAGTGAAGAAATGAAATAGTACAAAGACAGAATGCCTGCAGTGGTAAGAGAGAAGAACTCTCTGGAAAGTGTGCCTGATGAGCTTCTACTGGAATGTGGCAGACACCATGCAGCTATCTAAAGGTTATCAGTGGCTGAAGAGACCCTGCCTTTTCCAGTAGACTCGGGTTGTTCTGGAACATTTATTCCTGCCACATCTTATCCTGGGAATCTAGGCATATCCCTCTTCCTTCCCAGCCCCCGCATAGCAGAAATGAGGAGAGACACCATGAAACCAGACTTGTTTGGTGGCTTGTACTGGGGAAGCAAGAACCGCTTTGCACATTGGGAGCGCAGTTCTCTGATTCTGGCTCAACCTTGTGAGTCTGAGGTCATGGAAGCATATCGTCTTTGGAAGGTGCAGCTAAAGATCAAATAAGTCTCTGACTAAGTCGTACTTTGACATCTTAGAAGAAACCTCATCTTTTTCCTAACTCAACTGTCCTCAGTAGCTTCAGCCTGGGCATGATTCTTCAGGAGGTTGGTTTTCTTATAACTTCTTGGATATAATTATAGATGTTTATGCCCAGCTTACTAATAGGGGAAGCTAATTGGAATGACGTCATTAAGGGCAGTCACAATCATGTAAGTGCTCAAGCTCCACTAGATGGTGCTGTAGAGTCACCGGAGACGTGAGCTTTTCCACAACAGAGATCCGTCACTCATCACTGTTTTGCACAGGTAACTCAGGTCACAGCAATCAAGAGGAGCCTGGGATGTTTTGATGGTGGTATGTGTCCTTTAACTTATTTCCCACTCACCAGTAATATACGCATGTTGGTAAATGTCAAAAGGAACTTATTACAACAGGAGGAGAATAATATCCTGATTTCTTAAATAGGGTCCCTTTGTCAGGAATTGTCTTAACCTCCATTTGCCTCCTTTGGATATAAGAAAAATATTAGTTGTGAGGGCTTACAAAAGAATTGATGAAGTTAAAGTCAAAATACAATCCCTGGAAGATGAACATTTATTGAGTGTACATTAAAAATTACAGTTTGGAGCTTACTGATTTAAATTGAAGAGTTTTCAATGTTAATTTGATTAGGATACTAAAGATCCCTCGAGCCATAAGGAAATGGAGAATATCAGAGTTAGAAGGGTCCCACTGTGTACAGGAAGAGAGGAGATGGACATTTATTTTCTAACCAACTGGGTTAATAATATCTATTCGTAACATTTCTTGAAATCCATCACTGGAAGTTATGAGTTCCTTGCGTTATTATGGGCACTGACCATCCAGCTCTGGCATCCCAGGACTGACCTTGTGCAAGTAGAAAGTCCACAGTCCCTAGATGGCCTTCGGAGGCAGCCATCATCAGGGGAGTGCGGCCCTGCTTGTCTGCCATGTTGACGTCAGCTCCATGGGTGAGTAAAAGGTCAACAATCTGCAAGTGCAGAGAAAGGGGGACCAATTATCCAGGAAGAGCTGCTGAGCAGACGCATGCATGCTGTCCCCTCCACTGTGTGAACTCCCACTGCTATACAGGTAGGTCACTTCTACATGTAATTTTCCACTGCAAGAACCCCTCCAGTTCCTGCAGTCCTAGTACCATGTGGTTTGATCTCTAACTCTCTTAGGGACAGCCAAGTGAAAGGATTCAATTCTGAATGTTTGACTCAGCCACTGAGTAAAAAAGAATTTACGATAACAAAGGCCAAGATGTAGACTAAACAATCCCATAACTGAAGCTCCAATACAAGTCACTACCTATGTCAGTGCCATTTTATTGACCTCTGGGAGTTGCAAACCTGCCTGCAGTGGATACTTACGACTGAACTGAATACAAAAAAGTGCCTCTGATAAGTCATTAGCACTTTTTGGCTTCTAGAGCCTTTTTTCCTACTCAAATACTTCGAAAGGTTATTATGAATATGCTTTCTTTTCCATCCTAAGTGTATGAATTAGCACTTATCCAGAAGCCAGATATCTGGAAAGATCACATAGCTAGAATTTATATACACCACATTTTCTTTTAGCAAGTCAGAGACACCTGCAAGTAAGTGGTTAGCAGGGATATGTTGAGATATGAACCTTCCCAAGAACCTGTGGATACTGTGAAATGTTCTCTGGAAGGACGTCAGTCCATGACCAGGCCAAAAGGAACTAGTTTATCTATACAATCTAAAGCATAACGATGGTTTTGAGTTTTTGACATATTCTCAATTAACTAGATTATTAGTAACAAATGCCCAAGTCCTCAAACTCAATGACTGCTGAGTAACCCAAACTTTGTGATTTCTTTTTCTTTCTGTATCAGAAATTCCCATTTAGAACTTACCCTTGCACGTGGGACTGGAAGTGGCTACCCTGCTTACCTGCCAGTGGCCTTGGCGAACAGTGCTGAATAGGGGCACTGCCCCTCGGCGGTTGGGCTGGGCCACTGCCGCCCCTTGTTCCAAGAGCAGACGACACACCTCCAGTTTGCCCCTTCCGGCTGCAGCTGTCAGGGCTAAGGGCAGAGAACCCAGACTGAAGACAGGTGGTTCTTGCTCTCTCTAGCACTTTGTGTTAAGCACAGCAGTATATGTGTTTAATATAACTGCTACTTTATCTTCAAGAATAACAATTTTAGCTACTTTTGACATGAAGGAAATTTTTAAAGAAAAATAATAAAACTACATTGAAATGGGCTTATAAATTTATTGAAAAAATCACCTTTGATCAAACTTACTTGGTTTCATTTTTCCTACCCAACTTGCCTTCGCTGCTTTTGACCTTGTTTTTGGGTACTGCTTCCTACCTACAATCCTTCTACTGGTCTGTGTGTGGGAAGAACGGAGAGAGAAGGGCCTTTGCAGAGTAAGGTCTATTTGAGAATTAGCCAGGAACCACCACTCGTCAACCTCTCTATTCCTGGGCCCTTAAATTTAAAGAACCAAAATCAGAAATCGCAGTGTAGGGGCCTTGGGTCAGTTTTTATTTTTTTTCTCCATTAGTTGAGACAGAAGTTTCTAGTATATCTGCCATCATTTTTATATGAGGATCAGAACTGTCCTAAAGACGAGAGGAGTGACAAAGGCTCTTCTGAATATATAAAATAATGGAGTCACAGATAAAAAATTGCTATGGTGAGTATATAGGACACAGCAGGAAGACATTTGAACATTCTTTTCGTGCTGTTGTCCATTGTTTCTTATCTTTGATACAGTGGAGATTCTGTAAGTACCTATTTCATCCTCTGAGTACTATTTCAATAGTAGCAAGCAGAATCTGGAGATGTACTTCATATATTTTTGTCTCATTTAACCAGGAGATAGCAAACACACAGGTTTAGTGTTTAAAAGAATGGTTGAGGGTAGGGAGGATGGTAAACATTGTTAGAAGATGGCAAGGGTTATACTTTTGAAGCAAGATAACTTTGTTCCAAACTGACTTGGAAAATAGATTGTAGTAGTCAGCAGGTCCTTCCTTTATTATGGCCAACTACTCCAATGACAAATCAGAAAAAGATAACATTTGACAGGTACAGATAATATTTCAGTTTGTAAATATTGGTATCACAGAAGGGAAGAGGCTTGGTCCTATCTGGGTGAGGGTCATTTCCAAGTTCTCAAGCCCTGAATTAATGACTACAGGTATTGATTGGTCTGATTATTTACTTGACAAAGAAGTTTTTGTCTTTTATTCTTTTGGGTTTTTTTTAATTAAAAAAATATGGAACGGTTCACGAATTTGCAGGGACCATGTGCAGGGGCCATGCTGATCTTCTCTGTATTGTTTCAATTTTAGTATATGTGCTGCCAAAGCGAGCACTTGCCTTTTATTCTTTAAATCAAAGTGATCTTCCCTCTTTCTCAAGTTTATATTTCTAATAATTCAGGGAAAAAAACACAAGAGCAGTTTGAGAACTTGACTGGAAATCATCACATTGCCCATCTTAAACTTATACAATGTTATATATGTCAATTATATCTCAGTAACGCTGGGGTGGGGGGGGAAGAACTTGACTGGGCTAGATACTTGTTAGGAACCATACCACCCCGTTGGTACACAAAACAAATGATGTGGAAAATTTCTAACTCCCATGTTCTGATCCCATTTAAAGTAACTACTAGGTAACAGGGTTGTAGCAAACTTCCGTTTTAATGTCCCATGTATGGGGGGGGGGGGCAAATACATTCTTTTACACAAAAGAATGTATAGTGCCCTGGAGAAAACACAGACGATATTTCAGAATCAAGTCTCTTAACAATGATGCTGAGACAACACAGAGCAGAACACAGTAGAACGTGCACAGCCAGTGCCCACCTCGAAAGCTAAACTTACGCTGTTCACTCTAACCCGGAGCTGTGCTGCTCTGGCTGGCCCACCGGGTAACACATTTATATGAGAGAGAATGTTCCACTTGGCCTTTTTCTTTGTTGTATCTGCTCTGTTGCTTAGGTTATGAGGTAATTTGGCTGGATCTCCAGCTGATAGCTGCACATGGTGATTAACACAGCTGGCCAATTTCATCTCAGAACAACACAACTCTGTAAAATGGGGCCTGGGCTTTTCTAAATCCAAGCGCCAAGGAGTTGCTTTGGCTGGATTTTATAGAAGTCTTATCAAAAACTGTTAAAACTTTTGAAAAAATGAAGATGAAGGTAAAGCCAGTTCTGTAAAACAACAAATTCTTAGAGCAAACACAGCAGTTTGGAGCCAAATCTCTTCCTGAGAGACCAGCAACAGAATTTGTTCCCTAGCTTGTCGGCGTCTGATGACATTATATGACATAAACGGTCCTTTTTTTTCAAATGGAAACATCTAAGGAGTTTGAAGAGGCAGACAGGATGCGGCTTACAGTTGGGGAAATAGCCAGAGTCTGCTTGGATGGGGTGCTGACACTTAATACATCGCAGTGAAGCAAATGGTTCTTTTGTTTACCTACTTTCAACCTTGAAAGAGTACAGCAGACAGGTCATGTAAGACCAATGGGAGGGAGGTGGTTGGAAAGACATACACTGATCACTGCTAGGATCCAAAACAACATTAATCAAACCTTTATTGAGCTATTTGTCAGATACTGTCTCTGCTCTCAGGGAACTCATGGTTGAGGTAAGGATAACAGACAAATAAACAACTACGTTACTACACAGTGCGATATGCACAACAGACACAAGTCCATGGACGCTGGTTGTATGGCGGGGGCACAAAGGAAGAAGTATCTGAGAAGGTCTCCAGGAAGAGATGACAATCTGAGCTGGATGCTAAAGAGAAACAGGAGACTTACAGGCATGCAAGGGCAAGGGGGAAGCATGCTAGGCAGAGAGAGAGCACGTGTGAAGGCAGAGAGGTGGGAAACAGCGTGTGTAGTGTTATTGGAGTTACTGGAGAAGACAGGTAATAGATAAGGCTAGAAAGCATCACTGGTCTCTTCATGCTACGTTAAATAACTTCATGCTACAGGTGGTCATTGAAGGGTGGTAAGCAGGAAAGTGACATGAACAGATTGTGGCTTAGAAAGATCACGTTGGCTGAAGTCTGGGAGATGAATCACAAAAGGGTGAGGCTAGAGACAAGAAGATCAGCTAAGAGGTCATTGTGAAAACCTGAGGCAAGGGGTGATGAGGGCATGAATTTAGAGTATCTTGTTTACTTTGCAAACTCTGGCTTCTTTTGGGCTTTTGGATGGCTCAGGCCCTCCAGGGTTGCTAGCTTTTAACGGTCATCCTAGCCTACGCCCATCAGACAAAAGAGAGGAGGGAGTAGTGAACAATCATGTCACCTCAATTGCTTTTTGTCTGTGTTGTTCCATGAGCAGTCTGTGAAAACCCTGTGGGATGGGAGGGGGCCAGCCAGATGGTGAAAGCTGAATGTAGAAAGCTGCTATCTGGAAAGATAAAGAGGCTGCAAAAAGGGGACAAAAGCAACTAGGATATTCCTGTGATCTGCTTTTAGAAAATCTGATATGTAAAAATTACATCCCAATTACTATTTCATTATATGTTAAGATATATTTCATTGATTCTAAGGTATACTCTTTTTCCTGCACATTTTAACATTTCTAATATTGGAATACATCTTGCAATTGATGTTACAATAAATAATTGTGTCAGCTTAATAGGCAGATTTTTAATTTTTTTGTAGTGGCACATAATATAATGGTTATATAGTTTCTTGTAGTTAGTGGTGTCCTAGATTGGATAGGTCAGGGTTGCAGATATGAGACCTCAACCAGCTGACTGCCGGTCATAGACCTTCATTCCCTGTATAAGGGAAACATACATAAGATTTTGCCATTGGAGAAAATGTCACGATTCTGTAGGTCATTATAAATTTTAAATGGTTATGTGCTATAGATTAGAAAGGAACATGTATACTTAGTAATAAATCCATCACTATTGATAGAAAAGCAACACCCAGTCTATTGTAACACACTAGCGGTGAGTTGTTGGAAAATTTTTACATAGCAATGACATTATTTCCCAGAAATGTTTCTGAGGTCAAATAACTTTTTATAGATCTATAAATCATACTACCAATACATTTCATTCTAACTTATATTTAAATAACATTTTATGTTTATAATGCTGACATTATTTCATATAAATATCAAGTTCAACAACACAATTCTGACTAGCAAAGTGACACAAAGCTTTGATTTTTTAAATAATCTTGAGATATGATACATATGTAAGAGAGTGTAAGAAACTTTATGGCAAGCTTTAAAGCATGAAATGTTTTAAAAGTCCTGAGACCATAAAGTTTTATTCTAATGAGAAATTCATATCAATAAAAATAAGTCTTCCACTTAGTTCACACCCTTCTTGAACATTCTTAAGGAATTCTTTCAAGTACAGCACTAGAACGTGTTTGCTATTCATCACTATGTTAATCTCGTAATTTCTATCCATTATCGCCACTGGGCCACTACTTTTTTTTGTTGCCCTCCCCAGTGGTCGCAGGCGTACAGCCTGACACCAGGGGTCTGCTGGGGGCTGTGGCAGTGCTGTGATGATAGGAGTGGTAAACCAACATGTCGCTCCTGCAGCGCTGGGTCACAATATGCACACTCCAGAACTGCTGATGTCCTGACCGGTCTCCTTCCCTCAGCCTGTCCTCTGGCTTCCTCAGGGTGGGATCCCAGAGACAGCAGCTGTTCCCAGCTGCACATTTTCCTTTAATCTGTCACAGGCTCTTAAGCTGCAGCTGCCTGGCATCTGCTCCCTTTGTCTCATACAGAGGGAGGGATTGTTTGAGAAGCAAATTCCTGGGCTTTGGACCATTCTACGTGATGTTAAGGAAGCCATGGAACTTATATAAGATTTGTGCCATGGGTGGAAATATCACAATTCAATAGGTAATTTTAAATTTTAAATTAATTCAAGTGTCTTTTCTTTTTTAAAAAAAAATAATACTCAGACCCTAACCAAAACACATATCCTTCTTGTTTGGTAAAATATTCTCCTTAAACTGGCCATCTCAATATTGGTCTACTTCTCCTGGCAAACATGACACATATCTGTGGTGTCTCTAGTTTTCATTGCCCTGGTTTCATAAAAAAAACAGAAAAGGTTACTAATGTTTCTCCAGATATTCCAGTTTAGACTTGGGAGAAAGACAACAATCATGTCCTGCAAAGGTCACAAGGACGAGGCCTCTGTTTGTGTCGTAAGTACCATGCAGTATAGATATCACTATGCTGCTGACCACAAGGGATTGCGTGGGGCTGAGCTTTATAGGGTGGCACCTTCATCTGCATCCAGATAGCAGCTTTACTCATAATGTGTCAGATACTACTTTGCCATATCACTTGGTTAAGCCAGAGATGTAGATAAAAATTTAACCTGCTAGTTTACAACTGTAGGTGCAGAGAGTTATTTTGATAGGAAAAATATTTATTCCTAACTGCTGTAGGGATTGAGAGAGAGAGAGAGAGAGAGAGAGAGAGAGAGAGAGAGAGAAACCACAACTATTTTCTGCTCTGGTTTGGCACACTGTAAGGAAACTTTCAGTCTTTTGAAAATATTTAGGAACAAGAGCGGGGGAAAGTTTTGTTTGAAAGAAGACTCCGGTGCTAATGATACGGAGAATCCAAAGGGAAAGAGGACTGAAAGAAGGAAATTGCTTGACTTTTCACTTTGGCTGAACTGGTCTCCAATACAAAAGCCATCAGAGATGCCTCAGGTATGCCAGAGAAAAAATCAAGGTGGGAGATGCAGACAGTATCTCCACACAAACACAACACATTCATGAGAGAAGAGAGTGATGTCTGTGACAAGTACCTGTCTCTCCCCAGAGACTGTCAAAGCTGTTGATCTGTGCTCGCTCCACTTCCTCTTCATCTTTTTCTGGAAGATCAAGTAGGTAGGAGACAATCTGAAACAAGAAGTTGTGTCAGCTCAAGCTTCATGTGGAACACTATGTTACTGACACGAGCCTGTGAGGTTTGGAAGAAACATGGATGATCCAAGTGTTACGAAGTCTCTTGCACACGAAAGGAATCTGAACTGCCTGTCCTAGTAAAGAAACCCAAAGCTGCCATGAGCATTTGTTCCGGTACAGCTTACATGTTTCTCTTGAACATAATTCACTTATATAGCATGTGATTTAAAAAATTACATAGTCCTCATATTTAAGTTAAAGAAACAATCCTTCATCCTCCCAATAAAAATACCAATAAATAAACAGAAAAAAAAACAATCAATAAACAAAAACCAGAAAATAAATATGGAGAAAACTTAGGGCGTGTGTTTCTTCAGGGCAGAGCAATTATGTTATTTTTTCCTCTCAGGAGTATAAGGACTGTTTTGCGGACAATAAAGGGCTGCTAACAACAAAGAAAAGTAATAGCTTTGTTTCCAGGAATTTGGAGAGAGAGTTAAAAAAAAACCTCCCATAGATAACAAAAATTCCAATTTTACTTAATATTCCCTTGGTGACCTAGCAGTTCAGTCAACAGGGTAGCTGTGTCACTGAAGCCTCTCATGCTTCAGTGAGAGGTGAGCTGACTTGGACTGGCCCACGAAAGTTGATCATTCAATTTTTAGGAATTTTGCAAGACGGTTGTTAAACAAAGATGTTTATTAGAAATTAAATAACAATTAAATAAATTACACTTAAAACAAAAGTTAAAAGATAAAATTTCGTAACTTCCTAATTATTTAACCACATTTTACTATTACCTATGCTCTTGATATTATTTGTTTATTGTGTATGATGGAAATATTACACATGCTGTGCTACTGTACAGCCCTTCACAACTTCGTATTCAGTGATGTCACAGTGGTGGCTTGAAATCAGCCAGGGTGGGAGTATTTACACCCTGGAAACATTACAAATCAGGATTTGATTTAGTGCTAAAGCTGAAAGAGGTTCTAGTTTGATGCATATAATTAGCATGAGGGTGAGAAGTAGTTGAACAGTAGATCACATACCAGATTTAATGACAATAAAATTATTGGGAAAAGAGTTATTAGTAAACTGGGGTACAACTCCATTTATCAAATCATGATTGAATTGCAACCCCAACCCCCAAAACCTTACCACCTGCTTTCTTACCTCAGTGTAACCCATGCTGGCTGCAGCAATGAGGGCCTGTTGGATGGCGTGGCTCTTCTTAAACACCCCTTGCTGCTGGCCAGCCATTGTCCAGTCACATTGAATCAAAAACTTGACAACTTCCAGATGACCTCGGAGTGCAGCATGGACCAAAGCACACTGCCCATTCTTATCCAAGTGATCCACCTACGGGAAGGGGATAGAGAAATCTGTGAACAAAGACTTGGGCTGTATTCCCAGTGTAGTCACATCAGCTAGCTGCACGTGGCTAGACTACCAAGGTTCATCCTTTCCCGTTCCCTGAACCAACCTCTGAGAAAATTTAGAAGATACTCTCCTACTCAGCCTAGATCACCACTGAGCTACAAACCTGGTAGATGCCTCTCTGGGGAGAACCCCATTTCATAAGGTCAGGCTCTGTCTTCACATTAAAAGAAACCAAAACACAAAACTCCCAGCTCCAGCTTTGTTTTCCTGAGGTACATTCTCCTTTGTCCTTAGTTTTTTTCTGACCAAGATTTGAAAGACTTGTAGTTCTCTTGGTGTAAAAAAACTGTCTTTAAAATCATGAAAGGAAAGAAAAACATTTTGAAGCTCAAATTTTTTTTGGTCTTCTAAAGAAGCAAAGTATCTCATATCATGAATCACAGTTTTGACCACCAAACTTTGGCAAAGGCTGCTCCTCTCTTCCAACGGGAGGGCAGAATCTCAAAAGATCTGGCCAAAATGGCTAGAGGTACTTGGAGCTTAATGCTAGACTAAGTTCCAACAGCAGTTTCTACAACTGCAGTACTGGTTACAAGTTCAGGCTGAAAGAAGAGCTTGATTAAGATCAATCTACCAGAAAGCCCCTAGTGACAAGGCTCAGCAGATGAAGAGCCTTTTCTGGCACGTAAGTAGGTTATCCTCCAGCGGCAGTTAGAGCACTTGAAACAGAACTCCCCTCTCTGATTCTCCCCAGCTTTAGGTCCACTTAGCCACTTATTTAACAAGTGTTACTGAATGCCTACTATGTGCAAGGTACCACACAGGATTAAAAAAAGGTGACAGATAATAAAATATAGATTCTGTGCTCAAGGACTTTTGAACAAGGTAGGGGAACTGCAATGACTATGAGAAAAGCCGGTCCAACAAAGGAGTATATAATAAATGCCATAAGGAAAGTAAAAATGCAACAGAATGTCAGAGAATTCCCAATTAGAATCAGGAATGAATTCAGAGGGAAAGGTGCTATAGTCCCCTCAAAATTATGCTGGAATTCTAATCCCCAAGGTGATGGCATTAGGAGATGGGGCCTTTGGGAAGCGATTAGGTTGTGAGGGCAGAGCCCCCATGAATGGGATTAGTATCCTCATATAGGGGCCCAGAGAGCTTGCTTGTCCCCTTCCACCATGTGAGGACACAGTGAGAAGGTGCCAACTGTGAATGAGGAAGCTCTTACCAGATATCAAATCTGCTGGCGCCATAATCTTGGGACTTAGCCTCTAGAACTGTGAGAAATAAATATTGTTTATGAGCCACTCAGTCTATGGTATTTTGTTATAGCAGTCCAAATGGATTAAGAAAAGGTCTATCTCAATTCGCTGAGATAGGAAATGATTAATTCTAGTTTTTTGTAAGGGTAGGATACATGAAGGGGACGTTTAAACTACAAAGTTGAGAGGGTCTTTTGGGACCAGAGCATGGATATTTTTGAATGCCAGGCTAAGTGGTAGGAATTTTAATCAGTAGGTAATGGAGAGTCACTGAAAATTTTCATGCTCAGAACTAAGGGGACAAATAAAAGAAACTTTGGTTTCTTAGAGAAATGGTTGATTCCATGGTTGGGATAGAAAAGGTAGAAGATGAGTTTGGAACATCTTGTGGTGCCAGAAAGTACAGAAGTGCTCATAAAATAATGGTGGAGAGGATTTGAAAGGACACATCAACCAACTTGAAGGAGCTTCCAATGGCCAAATGTGGGGTAATTTGAGCAACAAAATAAATAATAATGGAAATGGGTTACAGGTCATAGTATGAAATCAATACCCAGGAATCCATAGAGCTATAAATACATAACTGAATAAATAAATACATGAGGGAGAAGAAACAGCTCTGTCTTACAAGTAGAATTCCAATTAATAAATGTTGAAGGAATGAGGGAAACAGAAAATCACCATTAGGCAAACACCATAGCAGTAATTATTGCAGCAAGAATCACTGATGGATCCTAAAATTAATGGACAAAAACACGAGAAAAAAGGTATTGCCTAGTCTCAAAGCATCTCCCTGAAAGATAATCCTTAATTAAAAAGGGAAAACAGTAACTTCAGATCTGAGACACCTGGAAGACACGACCTTAACCAAGTGACTGACAGACGTGAACTTCCTCTTACACCCTCTGAAGTGCAGCATGAATAAGGGCACGGTAGCACTTCTGTGGTATTCTTGATCAAATATATAAACAAAAGAGTTTATATATTTGATCAAAACATATAAACTCAATCTATTGATGACAAAATATCAAACAAACTGAAATTCAAGGACATTCTACAAAATAACTGGCCAGTATTCTTCAGTAACTTAAGGCCGAAGCCATGGGACAGAATATGAGGGTGGAGAAGAAGACCAGAGGACAAAACCTTAGTGAACAGTTATATTAAGAGAAGGAAGAGAGAAGAGCAATTAGAGAGGCAAGAGGAGAACTAGGACAATATAATGAGTTTTGAGAAGCGTTGCAGTCAATACTGTCAATACTATGGAGAGGTTTAAAGGAGTGAGAAATGAGAAAAAGTTACTTCACTGGGTGACTAGCAGTTGTTAGTGATTTTGAGAAAGTAGCTTCATTTGAATGCCAGCAGGTTGGGTATTTTCTTTTAAAGGATATTATTTATTAGACATTGCATGAGATTATAGACTTCTTTTTGAGAAGGCTTTATCATTTTAATTCACCAAGTGAGCCCATTAATTTTTCTAGATGAAAACAGTGTGATTGAGAGGGGTTAAATGACTTGTCTAAGCCCTCACAGAAAGTATGAATATAGGCTTTGACCAAGTTGTGTTTGATTCCAAAGTTTATGAATTTTAATGACTTGCCCTCTCTTTCTCTCATGGAAGCCAGACTACAATTAGTTAAGGAACAGTAAGGAAGCAGAGGCAGCAAGAAGAGATGACTTTTAGGACAGGTTTGGTGGACATGGAAGGGAAGAGATGAGATGGTAGCTTCTGGTTTGCAGGAGAGAGGAAAATTTCTCTTTTGGATTAGAGGAGACATTCAAAGGTTTGCAGAAACTGGGGGAAAAGGTAGTGTGAATTTAGAAAAAGAATGAAATAAACAGAGAATAAGCAACATAATGACATAAAAAATATAGGTGGAGGCAATTGCTTTGGAAATAAAGGTAAACACATCCTTCTCTGAGGCAGAAGTAAAGGTCAGTGTAGGTAACGATTATAATAGAGTTTTGAGATAGAGGAACATTGAGGTGAACTCAATGTTGGTAATGTAGGAAGGCAAAAGAAGTCTGACAATGACTTGAGAAGAACACAAATGATGTACACATCTGCTCTGGGGACAACGAGAGATGAATGAAATGATAGCTGGACAGCACAACAGACCCGGCTGAGATTAGAACGTGAATTTACTGCAATAATAACAGTAAGTCCCAGTTGTTTTGTTTCTCGAGGTGTTCATTCCTATGAACAGGACATTATAGGTGGACCATCACTGTGTCCCAGTAAACAGCTAAGGCTCTGGGATGTCACTGAGAGTCCCAGTTCCCAGAGAAGTCTCAGAGTCCTACTCTCTTCCCTGGTAAGAACACTGGACACTTCAGAATGAGGTTGCACATATTACTTATATTTCATTGCAAAAACACCAAAATTCTCAGTTTGTTTTCAAGAGGCTACAATTTTCCCCAGAGGCCTCCATTTTTGAGACCAGCACTTTTCTTTCTATCAACATTTTGAAATTGAGTTCTTTTTATATCAGTGGCTCTTGGGATACTACAAAGCAAACACATTTTTAGAAACATTTTCAGAGAATTAAAATACACTAACAGAAACACTTCTGAGTACCTCTGGTCAGTATGAGAATTAATAGAGAGAACCATCTTCTCCCCACACCTCTACAGTGACGATCTCCAAGGACAGGAGGAGGGAGTCTGGCCCCTGTTCTTATCTCCATGGCTCACTTGCCTTCTCTACACACGAAAGGTTCTGAGTCTGCAGGCACCATTCGGCTCAGACTTCCCACTGCAGTCTCCCTGCTCCTCTACTCCTTCCTTGCTCTGAGCTCAGTGGAGAATTTCTTGGTTGTTAGGCAGGGGCTTTTTGTGGCTGCTGATAATGCAGTTTCCTAAGTGCCTCTCCAAGGTTTTAGGGCTGTGTCCGGAGGCAGTGTGGAACTGGCATACAAACACTGGGATGTATGCAGAGCCAGTACTCCCTTTGATCTGTTCCCTAATAGGGCCTGATGTGCTCTACCTAGACTCGTGAGTTAACACAGGAGATAAGGAAGATGACAGCAGGAGGAGAGGAAAGCAGCAGAGCCAGGCAGCCGTTACCTTGGCCCGTTTCTTGCACAGCAGCACGACGATACTCAGGAAGCCTGCGGCAGCGGCATAGCCCAGAGGTGTCAAACCGCTTTCAGAAGAGGCGTCCACATTGGCCCCGAACTCCAACAGCAGGGCCACCATTTCTGTGTAACCAAGATGAGACTGGACGCACAGAATTGGAGCATTATTTAAAACCTCTGTCCGGTAATTAATGTTGGCACCTCCCAAAATCAGCAGTCGGCTGACCTAGAAATAGGTAAATAAATAGAAATAAGACTCAGACAAATATCAGTCACATCCTTTTAGTCATCTTCTATTGAGTCATCTGGGACCCCACAATAGTGCCTAGTAGCATTTAATAACTACTTGGTCATAATTATCATTTGTTCCTTTTTCCACGCTTTGCCTTTGGAAAGGGATATAAATAGTCTCTTTTACATAAACCTCTCAGTAACTAGAGCAAATGCCACCCATACTGTAGTTCTGAACTCAGTCTCTGCTAAGTGAACTGTTGGTCACAAAAGCTCCTATCAAAACAAAGCCTACCCAAGATTGATTTACTCCCTAGAAGCAGCAGGACCTGACCCTATAAATCAGAGTCTGCTTACAGAAGGTAGAAGATCAATAGGTTTAGTCTTCAACTCACAGAATAAAAGGTAACAATTTAAAATACAGAGGGTGCCAAAAAAATGTATACACATTTAAAAAAAAAAAAGATTTTACTGGGGAAGGGGAATAGGACTTTATTGGGGAACAGTGTGTACTTCCAGGCCTTTTTTCCAAGTCAAGTTATTGTCCTTTCAATCTTAGTTGTGGAGGGTGCCATTCAGCTTCCAGTTGTTGTCCTTTCAGTCTTAGTTGTGGAGGGCGCAGCTCAGCTCCAGGTCTAGTTGCCGTTGCTAGTTGCAGGGGGCACTGCCCACCATCCCTTGCGGGAGTCGAACCGGCAACCTTGTGGTTGAGAGGACGCGCTCCAACCAACTGAGCCATCCGGGAGCTCAGCAGCAGCTCAGCTCAAGGTGCCGTGTTCAATCTTAGTTGCAGGGGGCACAGCCCACCATCCCTTGCGGGACTTGAGGAATTGAACTGGCAACCTTGTGGTTGAGAGCCCACTGGCCCATGTGGGAATCGAACTGGCAGCCTTTGGAGTTAGGAGCATGGAGCTCTAACCGCATGAGCCACCGGGCAGGCCCCACATTTTAAGAAAGGAAAAAAGTTGTATTAAAATTGTAATACTCAATATACACCGATACAAAGATTAATACAAAGTTATGTGTGTAGATTTTTTTTGGCACCCCCCATTATCAATATAAGACAGTCAAAGACAAGTCAAAGATCAATTAAATAGCCACTTAAATGTCTTCCTAATTTTATTTTTTCAGTTACTATTTTAATGTAACTGTAATTTATACACATTTACCTTTATATTTGGAGTGTAGAGATTTCGCAAAGATGCCAATGCCATGGAAAGACCTTCTGTACTATAGGAGATCCAGAGACCTTGGAGAATGGAGGATGATACGCCAACTTTTTTACTCAAACCCTGAAAAAGGAATATAGAGACAATTAAATTAGTAGCCAGCTACAAAGTACACGGGTATTAAGTTAGTACCCTCCAGGTGTGGGGTACCAACAAATGAGAGCAGAGTGTCACCTTAAAAATATGGGAACAAAGACTGGGAACAAGCTAAATGAGATGTCTCTATCTCAGCAGTTTCTGGCAACAAATCTACTTAATCCCTCTCTGTTTTGCTGTATCCAGATGTAATTTTCCCCCACACTTTTTCTATTAGCCTTCTTGAACCAATCTCTTACATTCAAGTTAGTAAAATACACCCTGAGACAGATAATGCAATGTTGTCATCGATCTCCATCTCATCTCCCTCCTGGGCATTTGGGAAAGCTGTATTTCCCAGCCTCCTTTACAGTTATGTGGGCCATGTGACTGAATCCTGGCTAATAAAACATGGGCAGAAGTCGTACGCCCTGCCCAGGCTGGGCCCCACGCCTCCTGCGTGTTTCCCACACTTCCTACGGTTCTTCCTCACTGCAGGCAGAGGATCCATGGAGCCCTCTGAGACTCACCACTACATGGACCAAGCTGCCCAGTGAGCTGTACTGGGTCGTAAGCGAGCGACAAAGGCATTGAGAGTCTGCAAGTTTGTTCCAGTAGCTAGCACGCTTCACCCTGACTGATACACCCTACAATGATCATGGCAGGAAAACAACAACATACGTTTGACTGCCATTCAGCAACCACTTCTCTCTCCTAGGACTGGCTTAGGTCCTACGGCGTGTACTAATGTTTGCCCCTTTCATGTGGGCTTCTTCAAAAGGAAGTTTAAATAATTTAAATAATTTTTTTTAAATTTTCTGTTGTTAGGGCAAGACTCTGGCAATCATCTTACTGTTCTGCCAATATCTGGGTCAAGTGAATTAAAGCAGGAACTTTCAAGGGCAGGGAGATATTAACAATGAAATTGGAGACCTAGTAAGTGGATCTGGGAGGTATTCTTTTTTAAAAACTTAAGCTACTTCTGCTTGCTTTGTTCCTTGAAATGCACAAAGGATAAGGTTGTTCTATTTATGTCCAAATCAGCAATGTTGTATTAAGCGTTTCTGAAAGATGCACGAACTCGTACTTCTCTGCTCAGGGCCTACAAGTCTGGATTTAGTTTTCTTGGATGTAAATCATCTCTTTCTTCTGTGTGATACCCAGGACAGTTTCAGTCATTCAGAATACCAACAAATTTTTAAATGAGAAGGGCAAAGAGATTTAGAGAAAAGCTGATGTTCCCAGAATGCTGGGGCGTAATTTCTGCTCAAGGGAAGTTGGATGGACTTCCACTTCTGATAATGGTGGATCTAGATAATTTGGACACACATTCCTGCTAAGGACAACTAGGAAAAGCTGTATAAAATTAAAAAAAGAAAAAAACATCCTCTTATGAGAACATGGGAGGACTAACAAGTTGGAGAATAATTACTGGGCCAAGATCTAGATAGAATGAAGCACCAGAGAGCAGTTTGCAGCTGCTTTTCACTGGGTGTTCCTGCCAATCCTTCAGAGTTATCTAGGAGTACTTTTGACAGCTTTGGAATTTTCGGGGCAGTGAAACTATTGTGTATGCTACTGTAATGGTAGACATTGGATATTATGTGTTTGGTAAAGTCCACAGAACTGTACAACACGACAGTGAATCCTAATGCAAACTATGGACTTCAGCTAATAATATATTAATACACGTTCATCAATTACAACAAATGCCCCACATCAGTGCAAGATGTTAGTAACAGAGGAAAATGTGGGGGAGAGTGAGTACACGGGAACGATCTGTATTTTATACTCAGTTTTCTGTAAAATGGCTCTAAGAAGTAAGATTTATTAATTAACCTCTGGGAGTAAGGCTGAGAAATATATGCATGTGTTTAAAGCTCCTGAGGATAATCTAATGTACAGTAGTCTCCCTTACCCATGGTTTCACTTTCTGTGGTTTCAGTTACTTGCAATCAACTGCAGTCCAAAAATATTAAATAGAAAATTCCAGAAATAAACAATTCCTAAGTGTTAAATTGCACGCCATTCTGAGTAGCATGATGAAATTCCGCGCTGTCCTGCTCCATCCTGCTGGGTCGTGAATCATCCCTTGTCCAGTGTACCCACACTGTTATACTACCTGCCTGCCAGTCACTTTAGAAGCTGCCTTGGTTATCGGATTGGCTGTTCAGTGCTTGTGCTCAGGTGACCCTTATTTTACTTAATAATGGCCCCAAAGCACAACAGTAGTGATGCTGGCAATTCAACTACATCAAAGAGAAGCCATAAAGTGCTTTCTTTACGAGAAAAGGTGAAGGCTCTTTTTTTAAAAAATGTATTATTATTATTTAATTTTTCAATTGGGGAATATTGGGGAACAGTGTGTTTCTCCAGGACTCATCAGCTCCAAGTCATTGTCCTTCAATCTAGTTGTGGAGGGTGCAGCTCAGGTCCAAGTCCAGCCGCCATTTTTAATCTTTAGTTGCAGTGGGCACAGCCCACCATCCCATGAGGGAATTGAACCGGCAACCTTGTTGTTGAGAGCTCACGCTCTAACCAACTGAGCCATCCGGCCGCCCCTCCCGAAGCTCAGCGGCAGCTCGTTGTCTTCAATCTAGTTGTGGAGGGCGCAGCTCACTGGCCCATGTAGGAATGGAACTGGCAACCCTGTTGTTCAGAGCTCGTGCTCTAACCAACTGAGCCATCTGGCCGCCCCAAAAGGTGAAAGTTCTTGACTTAATAAGGAAAAGAAAATTGAATGCTGAGGTTGTTAAGATATACAGTAAGGACGAATCTTCTATCTGAGAAATTGTGAAGGAAAAAGAAACCGTGCCAATTTTGCTTTTGTACCTCCACTACAAAAGTTATGGCCACAGTGTGTGATAAACGCTTAGTTAAGATAGAAAAGGTATTAAATTTGTGGGTGGAAGACATGAACAGAAAACATGTTCCAACTCACAGCAATATGTTGTGCCAGAAAGCACTGAGCCTGCATGAAGACTTCAGCAAAGGATCCCCTGAAAGGAGCGACACCAGCCATTTACTGCAAGTAAGGGATGGTTACACAGATTCAGGAAGAGGTTTGGATTGAAAAATATAAAAACTACTGGAGAGGCTACATCCATCTGCTGATGAAGAAGCTGCTTCCACATCTCGGGCAGCGTGGAAGGGCTCGGTACAACCCGTGGTTTCAGGGATCCACTAGGGGTCTTGGAAGGTATCCCCTGTGGATAAGGGGGGACCACTATATAGCCAAAGTCAAAAGCCACTGATCTAGATCTACAGCTAAATCTCAGCTATCCATAGTATTATATATAGAGTATGATACTGTGTATGCCAAGTTTAAAAAAACATGAAATAATTTTGTATATTGTTTATGAATATATATTTATATTGGAAAAGTACAAATTATTGATGAGAAGAACACATGCTAACTTAAGGGCAGAAAATATCTGCGAAGGGAGAGAAATGGGGTAAGAGGGAAAAAAGGGGGCTTCTATTGCATTTGCTACATTTTTGTTTCTTAAAAATAAAGATTTGAACAGCGAACCTGGAAAAATCTTAACTCTTGTTAAAAATGATAGATAGCATTTGTTTACTCAATGATCTATGCTTCCCTATGTTCTAAAAATTTCATAATAACACCAAAAAAAAGAGGAACAGGGACATCTCTTCTTCCCGAGAAAAGAAAAAGGGACGAAAGAGTTGATGATGACATACATTGATTCACTGGTGAGAAGAGGAGGGCAGTTAAAGGAAGCCAAACTTCATGGCTTTATTTTTTCAGTGACTCATAAGTCAAGCTGTTTGTTGAGTTAATTAACTTGGTTAAGAACTAGAGGAAAAAGAAATGGGGAAGGGAGCTGAGTAAGAACAGACCTTGGTAAATGAACTTCAAAAAAATGGTCCAGTAAATGGACCACAAAGCAGCACTGAGAGTCCCAGTGAGGTTGGAGTAAATACACAGGAAATAAGTCTGAAACATAGAGACGGACACTAGGATTGGGAGTATTAGTTTTTCTTGTACCAAGGATTTGCTCTACTGATTTCTACTACTGGGTGGGGTGTGGCAGGAAAGAGTTTCAGTTTAAACTCAGCTCTGCAAAAGTGACAGGCAGAGCTCATTACCAGGCAGGATATAGCCAAAAAACCCATATAATTAAATTCTAAGATGATGGATTCTTAAAGAGAACTTTAGGTTCAGATAACTAGAAAAGTTTCTTTTCGGTATCTATAACTATAGCTCAGGCAAGAAGAAATCTCTTTTTGTCAGAGATAAATGGTAATAGAGTCCCTTTCTTAAATATTTGTTAGCATCTAAATTTATAACACTGTTCCCAGCTGGTAGTACGTTTGCTCAGTATTTTTGAATACGTCATAAAAAAAGGGAAAGCATGAAGCAACAGAGTCATCTTCTCTTAGGGATCTTAGCTATGGCTCAGGTATCTTAAGATCATGGCAAACACTAACCTTGGGGTTATTCAATGAGTTTCTTTAAGGCAAATTATTGACAAATATATCTTCGGTGATCCACTTGTAGGTATCCAAGTATCTCACACAGATTATTACTCTTCTTATCTGACCATCCACATGGCTGTATTTGGTTATAAGGAAAGGATCCTGGTAAACAAAGGGAATGGCGCCTTTCATTGTAGGGAAGGGGTTGGCAAACTATGGCCCAACACCAAATCCAGCTTTCGACCAGTTTTCATAAATCTCGTCTGATGAGAATTCAACCATGCTCATTCATTTCTGTATTGTCTCTGGGTGCCTTTGAGCGGCAATGGCAGAGTTAAGTGGTGTCGACAGAGGCTATATGGACTGCAAAGCTCTATTTGCTGATCACTGCTACAGACGATGCTGAGTAACCTCTGAAGTGAAAGGATGATATTACCACCTAAAATTTATGTTTGTTATTAAGTCTTTTTAATCAGGAAAGAGATTTTTACTCTTAATTTTGATCCTCAAAGCTATCCTGGATATATGCCTAGTATTTTGCATTTTATAATGTACATAATATATCTTGTATCTGTGATCCTTAAAACAATCGTGCGAGTTAGATATTGTTACCATTTTACAGATGAGAAAACTGAGACTGCTTAAGGTAAGTGGCAGAGTCTGTACTTGAACCCATGCTTTTTGATTGCTGTCAAAGGATCTTCTACTCTCCAGATGCCTATTTATAGCACTTTTCCCCTCAGGCTAATAGTTCTGTTCTGATAAGAAATGTTATAGATTGACCAATCAAAGGAACATTTTAAAGGGCAGCATTTAGGGAGCTAATTGTAAGAGCACTCCGGAAATCCTTCCAGGGACTAGACCCAACCCAGTGAAACACCCTGCATTACAAACTAGATTGAAATTTCTCTGGCCACAATTCACAAACATCCTCCTTTCTTTTCATAGACTAGAAAAGATCTAAATGGCAATTAGAGGATTACAAAAGAATTATAAGTGCTCAAGATTATTGGTCACTAAGGAAATACAAATTAAAACCACAATGAGAAACTACCTCATACCCACTAAAATGGCTAAAATAAGGCAGACAATGTCTGACACGTATTGGCAAGGTTTTGAAAAAAATTGGAACCCTCAGACATTGCTGGTGAAATTGTGAAATGGTAAAGCCACTTTGAAAAACAGACTGGCAATTCCTCAAAATGTTAAACATAGTTACTATATGTCTATCAATTCCACTCCTAGATATATATCCAAGAGAACTGAGACATGTTACACAAAAACTTGAACAGTAATACTGTAAATGTATGAAATGCCACTGAGATATTAACTTAAAATGGCTAATTTTATTTTCTTTAATTTAAAAGGGGAAAATTTTTGCGCTGGCCCGGTGGCTCAGGCAGTTGGAGCTCTGTGCTCCTAACTCTGAAGGCTGCCGGTTCGATTCCCACATGGGCCGGTGGGCTCTCAACCACAAGGCTGCGGGTTCAACTCCTCGCATCCTGCAAGGGATGGTGAGCTGCACCCCCTGCAACTAAGACTGAAAGGACAACAACTTGAAGCAGAACAGCACCCTCCACAACTGAAATTGAAAGGACAACAACTTGACTTGAAACAAGTCAAGACAACTATCAACAGGGAGCTCTCTGCATTTAAACGACCCTGAAAGCACTGCATCAGGAAAACTACAGTCCAAGTCTACATTCTTCAGCTCACAGTCACGTCATCGCCATATGCTGTACCCCTGAGTATTTATGTTCTGAATCACACAGGGAGCCACTCTTATCTCAGGCAACTGTGTTGTCTGTAGCAACATAAGATAAAACTGTGTCAATGACAGGAGTGTACGGTTTAAATGTAGGTCTCCACGTATCGAATAAAGTCACACTGGGTCAAACAAAACTTCGCATCATTTGTCTGTTAATGCGGTGTTTATTTTATGGTGCAGAAAAGACAGGCATAAACTTTGCATCTGATCCTAGGCATACGGTGATGCTAAGCTTAAGTGTTTAAAGTGGTGATGCTCAAAAGTTAAGTTCCTTTCCTATCTAACAGAAGGGTAATGATCTCAGAAGGTACATAAGTAGCAGATGGTTTTTGGTCCACTTGAAATTGGAATCAGACACCTTGCCTGTTATTTTAGTCCCACTCTGCTCCCACTGAATAAGGTCACTGGGTAAGGTCATGTTTTGGTACAGTGATTTGTTAGATAAGATAATTACAAGTCAAATAAAGGACCTGTCACTGCCTTTCACTGGTGTCCATCTGATGAACAGGCTGCTCTGGCTGTGTGCTTATATACTGGGAAGAATTTGCTAGGCGCTTGGAGTTGACCTTAATGCCATCTTTCTCTCTGAAGAGAACTGTTTTATCTTTAAAAGTATCTCCTGGGGGAAGTCCAACCCAGAGCACTGCTTAAAATACCTGAATTTCTCAATCCTGAGGCAGGAAAAGCAGTCTAAAAAAGATTGTAGGGATTGAAAGGAACAGACTGTTGGCAAACTGTATGCTAGAAAAATCAGAAGAACATACTTCCTCAATCTTTGTGCTTTACCCCACATGCTATCAACATGATAAATTCCTTGAGATTAGGGGCTGTATCTTTTTTGTTTTTGTATCCCTAATAATCCCTAGGACAATGCTTCAGTAAGTGCTGAAGAAACAAACGCATGCATACGTGCCTAAACAGTGAATGTGTGCCTTCCTCTCAGTCCTCCAGTCCAGCCTTGTGAATGTTGAGAGAGGGGAGCTGATGCTATAGTTCTTAAAAGTTTTGAAACTACTGGGAGAAAAACTGGGATTATAATTTGAAGAGAGAATGGGGGAAGTAGCTCAAAGAAGGTTATTGTTGGTTCCAGATAGTATGAAAATCACAGCACCACAAATATTAAAATCTTCACTAAAACAACTGTTTCCCCCAAAATAAGACCTAGCCGGACCATCAGCTCTAATGGGTCTTTTGGAGCAAAAATTAATATAAGACCCGGTCTTATTTTTAATATAAGACCCGGTCTTATATAATATAAGACCGGGT
Source organism: Rhinolophus sinicus (assembly GCF_036562045.2). Taxonomy (NCBI): domain Eukaryota; kingdom Metazoa; phylum Chordata; class Mammalia; order Chiroptera; family Rhinolophidae; genus Rhinolophus; species Rhinolophus sinicus. The sequence goes on along the minus strand of NC_133764.1, from coordinate 28,077,468 downwards.
CTTATATAAGACTGGATCTTATATTAATTTTTGCTCCAAAAGACGCATTAGAGCTTATGGTCTGGCTCGGTCTTATTTTTGGGGAAACACAGAATTACAAGAAGCTGAAAGAGTAACTGTTCTCAGTGATGTTTTCAGATATTGTGAAAACCTGCAACTAACTGCTACAATATGACTGTCTATAAGAGATTGTAGGTCATATAGGGAATATACATGTATACATGTATATGCCTCTCATCTAAATGATTATACACGTACATTTCCTGGAAAGCCTAACAATCTGCTAAACTGGGAGATGACAAATGTGGTTTTCTTTCCAAAGGCCTACGGAGGAACAGGCCATATATTTTAGGAGATGGACCAACTTTGCAACAAAACAATTTCAGAAAGCAAGGACCACACTGGAATAACAGTAGCTTCATAAACACAGTGCTAAGGAAACCCTGCTGGAGATAGAAAGAAAAAAGCCTCCAACTTCTCTAATTACCTTAAAAATGTGCGCTTTGAGGATGTGATGTCCCAGTTCAATAGTCTGCTGTCGGTTTAGTTTTCCCTCTTGGCGGGAAAACCAGAAGGCAAGTAATGTGTGACCACTCCTGCAAAGAAAAAGAGATTCATTTTAGAAATTTTAATGCCCCAGTTCTGCTTTGGGTGGGGCACTGTTCAGGTCTAGCTGTAACTTTCTCATTCAACCAGTCTCTTAGGGAAGGACACCTGCTACTGAGCAAGTAATGGGTATTAAAAGGTTCTTAGCTTTTACCAGTCCTTTACCCAAATCACATGTGTGAATACCACAAAATGTCATTTCTACGCAGTTGGCTTATGCCCATCCCACACACAGATGGTATTAAAAGATTTTCATTTTTATTTTCTGTCCCTGTTAACTCATTTCACCCGTGCTTTAAATGTCAGTGTTCCTTAGGGTCTCACTTTTGGTCCTAGTCTGTCCTCTGGATTAGCTCATCATCCTCAGGGCTTTCATCACCACCTATTTCCTATGTCTTTTTCTCTAGTTAGACTTCTCAGCCTTAAATATACATCTATTGGATTTCTCCACCTGGAGGTTCCATAATACCTTAACTTCAACATGTCCCAGCTGGATTAACCACCTCTTCCCCAAGTGAAGTCTTCTCTGATCAGTCGCTACCCTTTTGCTCCAGTGGAGAAAAGGGAGCACTTTCTCTTTGGTATGACCACTCTAGATGTAGAGGCCTCTAGTACACTACCTACCACACTGCCACATGCGCTCTCCTCTACTAGACTGTAGGTTTCCTGATGGCATCCATTCCCCGCTATCTCCTTGCTAACAGATCCCCAATCTGTTATGAAAGAGGAAACCTCTGCCTCTGCCCATGATGCCCAGAACTACTGGGGCCTTCTTGTAATCATGTGGTCAGTTGGCTTAAGACAAAGCCAGCAGAAGGACTAAGCTAAGAGAATTGTAGAAAAACAGAGTCTGAGCCGTGACTGTACAGCATTAGAAGCTGTCCTAATTTTAGATCGCTGGTTATATGATGTAATGCATTTCTTTATTACTCAATCCATTTGAGTTGGAATTTTGTTTCTTCCAGCTCAAAGCATACTAATAATACACTACTTTAAGTGTGATGTATGCATATATACCATGGTGCCAAAAAAATGTATACAAGTGGACACTTTGGTCAGCGTTGCTCAAGCAGTAGTTCACCATAATCAGAAGTGTCTGGATGCTGATGGTAACCACTTTGAGCACATCTTGTAATTGCAGAAGTCAAACGTAACTTGTATTCATCTTCTGTTATCAATATATATTGAGCATTACAATTTTAATACAGTATTCTTTTTTTAAAATGTGTATACATTTTTTTGCACTCTCTGTATGTATGTGTGCGCACACGCGTGTGTGTATGCAAGTTATGTGTGTATATCAAGGGTTGTATGTATTTCTGTTTACATTTATGACAGAAATTCTGAGTTATTTATATTCTCCAGAGTGCCTAACACAGTGTATTGCATATAAAAATTCTCAATAAAGTTCTTTGGAAGCAAGAGAAAACTGGGAATTAAAGAAAGGACACCGAGTCCCCTTTGGTGGGCACCTTATCACCATGTTGGCTCTAGCCTGTGGGAACTGTCCCTTGACTCCCCACCAGGTTAGTGGTCGGCAGAGTTCTCTATGCCTCTGGTCACACCACTCTTCTATTCTTTTCATTTGGAGCGTCTTAGAAGAGGGAAATGAAACCATTATCTCAGTTTCAAACCTAATAAATTAATCCAACAGAAGAAAAAAGTAGCAAGTGAATTTTGTTGGTGCCAATTCCCTGAAAGGAGGCCCAAATGTCTACCGGACAATTTTCTCTCAGACTTAACACTGGATACTCTGCCAGGTTTAACATTTGAACATACCTCACAGCGAAGCCTGAAAAACAAACGCATTTTTTATTTCTTCTTTTAAAAAAATTTTTAAGCTTCAGTAAAGACCCTGGAGAATAGGAGATGGAGGGGCGTCCATCTTATAGGAATCATCTCAGAGATTTCATTCCAACCAATAAGACTTTAAAATGAAATTCTACCATGTTCTACACCTGAGCTTCACAGAATTTCCGAATTCTAGTGGATACTATGCCACCTTATTTGATTGGATAAGATTAACCATAATGGAAAGGAAGCTATTTAATTGAGAGGATTCTCAGACAAGTGTAGCCTGCGTGGAACCATCACTATCATCTGAAGGAACGAGTCTAGAGTTTCACACTCACAAAACCTGGAAATTGCTACTATACTTTCATTTATCCCTTGAAAGCCCAGTTTAGTTGGTAGGCGATTTTAATAGAGTAAAGGTAAGTTAGAAGATAATGAGAAGCATTTACAAAGTGCCCTATCTCAAGTTCTCAAAATCCTATCCAGTTATTACTGTAGTCTCCCTGGTGTAAGAATTATTACTTTACGTGACTCATCCGTGGCCGTGCGTAGTGACTAGAAGTTCTGAATACTGGCCTCTGATTCACTACCTTGCTTCAGGCCATTAGTGAGAAGCCATGCCTACTACGGAAAAAAAGCTCATGTCTGACAAAGAAATGAATTTTCAGTGTGACACAGAATTGGCTTTGCCCCAGTGCTTTCATTTTACTACCATAACTAAGAAATCCTGGTAAGAGGTCTGCATTTCTCTCGTATACATTTCAGCGAGCTATAGAAAATAGTGCTTGCTTTTGTTGTTGTTGACAGGCACTCAGGAGTAACAGCAAACAACACAGGCCAAGGAAAAGATGAGGGTGACAACGGTCGTTCATTTCTTTTTGGGTACAAGCAAATTACATTGTTAATAAAAAAATGATTTCAGTTCATTAGACTCAAAGCTTGCGGTGTTCAGGACACAAAGGGTAACAGCAATTTATATTATATGCTGGCACTTCCATTTGTACCTTACTATTATGGTAAAATATGCTGCCACTGGCTAACCTATAGTCTGAACGTTTATTTCTATTTTTCTTATCATTTTCTCACTCCTGAACTCACCTCCTTTTGACTCCTAGTCTCACTATTCTCTTAGGTCACCAGTAGTTGATGGTTTTCCTTTAGCCTTTGATCTTGTTTCTTTTATTTTCTCTTTCCAGCATTAGGTCCTGTTGACTAGTTACCTTGAAACTGTCTCTCCTCCTGACATTTGTGACGCCATCCTGGGACACTTTTCCTCCAGTTTCCTTCAGTGATGTAACTGCTTTGCTTTATCCCCCATTTGTTTTTCTCTCTTAGGTAGCTCTCACCTAGTCTCCTGGCTTCAACTCTCACTTCAATGTGAATGGCTCCCACAGTGACATCTCTACCACTGAGGTTTCTGTTTGCCTATCAAACTGCCTGCTGGATCCCTCTACCTTCATATGACCTGTCAAATGACACCGCTTGAAGTTGAAGCTTTCCTTAAAACCAAATCCCCTTAAGACTTTTTTATTTTTAAAAATATTGCCAGGTACTCAGGCATAAAACCTAGCAGTTTTCTCCTCCCCTTTTCACTCTCTTCTGTACAATGGCAAGGGCCTCATTCTCTCCACTGCCTGCTCCCTGGCCTATGCCAATAATCTACATTGTAGAAGCCTGATCACAATCTGCTCAAAATCCCTCAGTGGCTTTATATATATTTCCTCCTATACGTAATCTAAACTCCTTAGCATGGTATCAAAGGCTCTCTATAATTTGTCCTTTGTCCATTTGTCTGTCTTGACCACCTTACCTTGTACTTCTAATTCCAGGCAGAGTAAAATATTTCAGAGTTTCAAACACACTTTCCCTCTGCCTGGAATTCTCCTCCCTGTTTAGTTCATCAGGCAAACGATTTCTCATTCTTCCAGTCTCAGTTCACACCATCTCCTCTGAAGCCTTCCTTCCCTGGTCCTCCCCGACAGTCAGGGGTACTTTCCCTTAGGTTCTTGTTGTACCTGGTACACATCTCCATTACGGCACCTACTGCAGCCCTCTGCGTGTCAGTCTTTCCGCTAGATTGTGTGGAGCACAGAAGCCAGGCTTTTTTCACATACATACTCTTAGGTAATAGGAGTACTTATTTGCAGAATGAATGAATAAATAGTAATACCTTACATTTGTACACAACCTTGTGGTTTCTGAAATACTTTAACACTTGCTTAGATTCTCACAAACATGTGTACTATAGGCACAGGAGCAAATATTACTAATACGGTGGAAGACTGAGATGCAGCCAGATTTAAGGACAGATTCCCAGCTCACATGCCTAGGATGTAAAAGGGATGAAATGGGAACCCAGGGTCTTCTGAAACCTAGTTCCATTACCATGCTGACAAAATTAGCAACTTGGTTTTCATTTCTGAGCAAATTGGTGTGAAAAAGTCAATCAGTGAAGAACAATATATTCATTTGTGTAATATAAACTCTGCATTCTTAACATAGCTAACATGAGCAACTGTTAATTTTGTCATTTTTTGATTGGCATTTTGGGGAGAGTATAGTTAAGAAACAGAGCCCTAGTCATGTGTGTGTGTGACATGATTTTAGGCATGACTGAACAAAATTATGTTTTCTCTCTATAAAGATGATAGTAAACAAAATCAACTTTAATGTGGGTTCATATGTAATTATAAAGCCCAATGGGGGGGCAGTGGTGAGGGCAGAAGAATTATTTCCACATAGTTTATACAATGAGATCACTTTGTGATTCACAGTTACCCTGCAGACCTACGTTCAAATCTTAGTTCTGTCACTTGTCAGCCTCACAACCTTGGATAACCTATTTCACCTTTCTGTGAAGCAGGGATGATAATTCCTCTCTCTCAGAACTGCGGTGAGAATTAAGTGAAATGTGCTTTATATTTCTTTTATATCCACAGCAAACAGCACAGTGCTTTGTTAAAGGCATGAACAGCAGCCGGAAATGGCCTTAAACCTACTGGGAGATGACTGTGTGCTCACATAGAACTTGAATCTTTAACGTGTGCAAAGTGAAACGTGACACTCCACCCTTAACCCCAAATCCTTACCCCTCCTCACCTGAACTCCACCACCTTTACAGCCAAAACAGAAACCCAAGAATCAGAGAAAAATTATCGGGTCTGGGTGCCATTCACTGTTAGTCAGTGAGGGAAAACTTGGTAGTGTAACTTGAGGCAGCGTGGGGATAAGGGCAGAGCTAACCAGTCCCTAAGAAATAAGGTAAAAGGTAAACTGACAGGAGGAATACAAATTCCTCATGTAGAACAGAGGTTTTCAGGAGGATATTAGGACTTATATACAAGGTATATTTGATTTTAGATATTTCAGGAGAGAATCATTCCCGGGTCAGAGTTGAAGACCCTTCCCCCAGCACTGCTTCCTCTCCCGTATCCTGGATATATATGCTCTGACAAAAGGCAGAGGAGGTAGTATCCAGAATAGATCCTATCTCCACCCTCATTTGCAGGCATCAGTGGCCCCTCCCTAGGGATTATTGGAGACAAGTGGCACTCACATTGGACAACTCTGAATTACAAGGCAGTCAGGAGCTACCCTTACATGGTGACCCTGTTTCCCTATAGCTCAAGAGCTGACAGCTATGAAGTCTCTTAAAGAAAAAGAAAAACAAAACCCTTTCTAAGGCAAGAATCACCCTCCCTTTCCAGTTTGGAACTTGAGTGACAGTTTTACACAAAACATACATATAATGGCACCACGTTTGTTTTTCTCATAGATTTTCACTTAGCATCCCAGGGAGATAGCTAGTCTTAGTTTCTATTTGTAGCACTGAAACATGCTAATAAATGGACTCAAATATTTCCAGCATGGATGTTTTCTCCATTGTTCTAGTCAGTCACTAATGTGTAGTCACAAGATTGCATTAGCTCTTGCAATGACAAACTCCGTATACAACACTTTAGTGTTTCCAAGAAACACTGAGGTGTTTTGCTATTCCTCTGTGTGGTGCTTGGATGTCATAAAGTGATATAGTTAACAACCGGCTGGCAAGGAATTGCTTGCTTACAAGCTAAAGCCTATCTTATCTTATAATTTGGGCTGAAATAATGTGTGTTGCTATAGAATGACTTTGTATTACAGAAGTAAACGTGGGGAATTATTTAGAGAGACCTAGTGAGGTTAGAATTATGAGGCACAGATAGATAGCTGCCTCCAAAAGGTTTGTGCTCCTTTCCACAGACAAGAGCTGTTGTTGGGAAGTGGCTCCTTTGCCAGGGACCTTGCATTCACATTCAAGTGGGGTCATGTGACTGAGTCAATGGAATACAGACAGAAATTATATTCATCATTTCAGACCTGGCCCGGCAACATCTCCTTTGACTTCCATGACCTTTCTTTCATTTCACCTTCTAACTAATATGACCCTTGTAAATTATTATTTGGTTCATCATTTTTTCCCTAGAATTTAAATATAACTATTCTGTTTCGTTTCCCTAAACTTCCTTACACTCTAACTTGGGTGATCTTGTTTAGTCCCATGGCTTCTACAGTCAGTTATTTGTTGGTAACTCCTCAATCTGTAACTCCATGCCGAAGCTTTCTTTTCTTATTTTCCAAAGTCACATGTCTAAATATACTTGTTCACCTTCTCTCAGAGGCAATTCATTATAAACCTCTCCAAAACAGGCCTCCCCTTCCTCCCGCCTCTGGCGGTGCTAGAACTCCGCCTTCACTCAGGATAAGCTCTGTTGGTCATTGGCTTCACTATCCACCATCACTCAAGATAAGTGTTGAAGTAATTTCTGATCCCTTCAGCCTTATCTCCCGCACATAAAAAAAGACTAAGTGCTTTTGAGTATCTCCCAAATGTCTCTCCCACATATACCTTGCTCTCTATTCTCCCATTACAGGTCTTGGCATCTCTCCCCTAGACTCCTGCTATAAACCTCGTAACTACCATCCCTACCAACAGTCTCTCCTTTTTTCAACCCATCTTCCACACACCACTTGCCACAGCTGTTTTTCACGTCATCACAGTTATCTGACCATTGTCTCCTCCTCCTCATAAAGTTACAGAGACTCCCTATTATCTACAGAGTAAACTGTAAAGTCTTAGACATGGCATTCAAGCGACACTTCCTGCCGTTCTTTCTGACCATGTGTTTTATTCTCTAACCACAGCTTCTCACAATTCCCCAAAGGTGCTTCCTATCTTCACACTTGCTTTTGCTCCGGCCATTACTTATTTGGTGCCCGCCTGCAGAGCTCTCCCACTCCAGTGCTGCTTAACAGAGGCAACTCATCCTTTTAGGCTGAACTTGAACGCCATCTCTTCTGCGAAGTCTTTTTCCGTGTCTAGGTTCCCATGGTCCTTTGTACTATGGCACTGTTGTTGGTCGCTATGTGTCTGACTGCCCTCTAGAGGGTGAAGACGTTACTGCTGGGGGTGTCTTATTCACCGAAGCTTCTCTAGTGTGCAGCAGAGTGGTGCAGAGTAGAAGTTTAATAAATGCTTCACGGATGAAGAAATGCTAAGCAGATGGGTTCCAGGAAGAGCAACACCAGGACTTCCAGACCATTTTCCAATTCACTGCCCAGTTCAGCCTTGAATTTGCAAGCATCTCTGATGCCACTGCTCAACTGTAAAATGAGCGTGGCTCTGACTCAAATATTGAGAATAGATTGACAATTCTCATCTTTTCACCTCTCATCTGAAAAATCCTGCCTGCAGTTAAACTTTGGTGATTGCTGCCTCACAGTCTGCTTGTTGCCATCAATTCTCAGCAAATGACACCCACACATCTTTGCAAAAATTCTTTCCTTCCTCTTCAGCTTATCAGTCAGTAACTGCTCTGGCATGTTCTTCTCATAGTTTTCTCATGGAATCTGAATACAAACTATATTTGTAGTCAGCTTGTCTCACATATTCAATGTGGAAATGGAGGAGCCTGATGAAGGTAAACCCGAGCAGTAGACTCTGAGTGAAGTATGCCCAAGATCTACCTTGGTAGAAATGGATCGAACAGCATTATTTATTCTTAAAACAGACTCTGGAGAGATTTGCTGCTTTCTCCCACCTTGCCTCACAGTCTCCTACTGCTCTTCTGTTCTTGTAATGCATGCCTGGCCCTAGGAAAATGGACATCTCTCCTCTGACAATGAAGTCTTTAGACAGTTGGCAGGGCTTCATGAGGCAGAAGAGCTATGACTCCATTGAACTGTCACAGTCTGAAACACCAACAGTAGGCATAGGAAGATTTATCACTTGTCTCTTCCTTTTCCATGTCCCGTAGCTCTTTGTTTATACCACTGGTACAGCGCTCTGCCTTGAATTATAGCTAGTTATAAATGTGTCTGTTAAAGCCACTAAGCTGTAAGTCTTGGTAGATGGATCTAGCTTACTCATTTCTGTATGCCCTGCAGTGCTTAACACAGAGCCTTGAATATATTACGTAATAAATGTTCACTGAATGCTGGCTGAAATGCGTATCTTCACTTACTCCTGACATGTGGTAACAGAGTGAACAACACATTGTGAGAGGAGTTTCTCAAATATTTTCGGTTGCAAGCTTAAAATGAATACCACATCTCATTCCTTTGTTCACTAATTCATTATTTTTTAAAAAAATATTTACTGAGTGCTTATTGGGTGCTAGGCATTCTATGAATCATTAGGAAGACCAAGGTGAGCAAGACAGAAAATGTTCCTGTCCCCACTGAGCTCACTCCCATTCTACAGGGGAAAGTAAAGAAGAAAGGAGTATTTACCTGTAATGAATTAATAAGTGACTGTGGTAAGTGTTAGAAAGTAAAAAGGCTGCTAAAGAACACCAGGAGAAACTTACTTAGATAAGGTGACAAGTGGAGTCTCTCTGAGGAGGTGGTATTTAAGCGGAAATCTGAAGAAGTGAGAGATTTTGCCATGTGACGAGTGAGGCAAAGTGAGGTCGAGACGGAGGGAACTGTTAAGTGCAAAGGCCTAGAGGTGGGAAGGAGCTTAGCAAGTTCTAGGAACTGGCAGATAACCAGTTATGACCAGGAAATGGTGTCTGAGAGTGAGAATCAATTAGCTCAATTTAGAGAGGCAGGCAGAAGCTATCTTTGTAATACAGAGCTTGGCATTGATTTTATTCTAACCCCAACAAGAAACCGTTTGAAGGATTTCAGGAGGTTACATGGTCTGATTTGTGTTTTTAAAAATCACTTTGGCTGCTGGCAAGAATGGATGAAAGGGTAGACCAGTTAGGAGGCTGAAGCAGCCCATGTGTGAGCCTAGGGTATGTAAGCAGAGATGGAAGTAAGTGGTGGATACTTACAAGTAAAATTTGGGTGGTAGAACCAACTAAATAGGCTACAGTGAATACATGTCTCACAGTGGTGGGTTCTTATGACTGAGAGAATAGGAGACTCTTAGTGCTAATTTTACCAAATGTGGAGACCTATCTGCTTTTGAAAGTCTCTAGAGACAGCTGAGTAAGTTGCTCTACTCACAAAAAAGAAAATGTGCTGTCACATCCCACTAAGCTGGCAATAATTCCTGGTTGCTGTGCTATTCATCTTCGTTTGACAAGCTAGGAAAGTCTGTGGGATTCCCACCTTTTCATTCAGCCAGTGTTGTTGGTTCAGAGACTCATTAATAGGACAAATTAGCCACTACTTCCTATGCAACGTTCAGTACGGTAGTTACCCCTTATCCGTGGTTTTCGCTTTTAATGATTTTAGTTACCTGTGGACAACTGCTCCAAAAATATTAAATGGAAAATTCCAGAAATAAACAATTCATACGTTTTAAATTGCATGCTGTTCTGAGTAGTGTGATGAAATTTCACGCTGTCCCGCTCCATCCCGCCCAGCACGTGAATCATCCCTTTGTCCAGTGTCTCCACACTGTACATACTACCCGTTTGTTAGTCACTTAGTAGCAGTCTCGGTTATCAGATTGGTTATTGAGAGAGGTGGGGGGGAAGAGAGAGAGAGAGAGAGAGAGAATCTCCAGTGCGCACATTCACATATTTTTTACTATAGAATATTGCTATAATTGTTCTATTTTATTATTAGCTATTGTTAATCTCTTACTGTGCCTATTTTATAAGTTAACTTCATCATAGGTATGTATGTATAGGAAAAAACATGCTATACATAGGGTTGGGTATTATTCACAGTGTCAAGCGTCTACTGAGGGTCTTAAACATGTCACACGTGGATAAGGGGGGACTACTATCTGCTCAACCATCTATTCTACTTCTCCCCATTTTCAGATTTTTAGGTGAAGTTATTTTAACTAGCATTTGCTACACCAGGCATACTCACCTTAAAAAAAAGACATATATACAAGTATTTATGTATGTATGTACACACACACACACACAAACTTTTAAAACATATAAGCAACACTTTCTCAGCAAAATCAAACAATATAGGAGAGTGCAAGTCCTGTGTTTTCATTAGTTGACTCTTTTCATGCCTGCCAAGTCATAAAATGATGCTCTCTCTCCATCTTATCATAAGCAGAACTATTTCTCTGTATATTTATTAACTTAGCAAACTTCACATGAGTAGGAATAAGTAGTTCTCTGTTTTAAATATGCTGGAGAAGAATTCTGATTACTAGGTTTTTCAAACTTAATTTTGGATTTGGAAAAGAAAAAAAATGTTATTGCTGTCCATCTTCAAAGGTATGACAGTTTTAAAGATGGGAACAGTTTGCGTATTTGACTAATAGATGTGGGTCCTATGATTTATGCTGGGAGAAAACAAATTTGTAAATTTGGAGGACATTCATGCATTGGCAAACTGGACATAGTCCAAGATATACATTAGCTTTCATATAATTTTTCCCTTGCATTATGTCATAAAACCATGACTACGGTCACTAGAGTAGTATTTCAGATTTGCATCTAAAATTTACTCTTGATGCTAATAGGGAGTTAGAAACTTAGATAATAAGAAAGAAAATACTTATTGGCAAATTAGACAAATCCACAATAATATTACAGATGAACGAACTCTCTCACACCTAAATCATGACATCAGAAGACTGATTTCCCCTGAGTGGTAGAAAAGAATTAGAAGGGAAGCAGACCTAGACCCAGAACAGTGATTAGAAAGTTAATATTTTCAGGCAGGTTAAGATCATCTACTAATAGTCAAGTGCTAGTAAAAGATGTTTGTTACACCTCTTTTCTCTTTGCTTTAATGCTTCCAAACCTCCTAAGGGCTGCTTTCACTCCAGGGGCCCCTTTTTTCTTCCCAGGATCCGTCACTTTGTTGAATTCTTTCCTAAAGCTTCTAGAAAGCAGAACACACCCTCCAATTCAAGGTTTGTTGTGGGAGCCTTCAGTGGCCATCAGAAGCAGTGATCTTGAGTTAGTGCTTTAGCGAGAGTAAGATTAAACATCTTCTGGCCTGGAGGCTCACATTTGGATGAAAAGAAACCAAACAAACAAAATCACCACAACCCTGCAACTGACCATTCTGTGCTGTGGTCACTTCTGACCCTTGTATTCTATAAGAAGCCAGGCGGTACAGGTTCCCAGCACAGTGAGTTTGCCATTATAGGAAGAATGTCCTCTTTTTTTCCTTAAATTGCTTCTTCTCTGACACTCTGCTGTGTGGCATGGATTTTGGAGCATCAGGTGTCCAATATGCAATTCACTGACTAACACAGCCAAAATAATTAGCAAAAATCTAAATAGACTATTTATTATAATAAATCAACTCTGGTCACAAAGAATCAAGTAAGTACTCAACTATCCTCATAGGTATAAGCAGGATGTGTGTAGCCTTTTACCTTTTTTACCCACCATGAAATTTGCTTCTCTTAGTTTGAGGAAGTCAGGACAACCCCAAGTAGTCTTCCAAATCACAACCTCAGGTTTTATCAGCTCATTAAATAAAGTTCACAACAAGCTTTATGTGTTTTATTCAGAAAGTTAAAAATAAGGCAGCTGAGTATTCTAATCTCTATATCAAATTCTTACATATATATTCCCGCATGTACATAAATATGTTGATCTGCAAGCTGTTTCTAGGGGAGGGGAGGGTTAAGACCATGAAAATAGATATTGAGGAAAGGACACAGAAAAAAAGAGTGGGGATTCATTCAGGGATAGCCGAAGCTATGGAGAAATATTAAGCAGCACCACTAGGCTGGGGGCCCCCAAATGTCGACTCTGTCAGAGGCAAATTTCAACTATCAAATTCATTAAAAGGTTGGATGACAAAGGCTGGTGACTTCTCTCAAACGCCTTACTTAAAATGCACAAGTTGCTTCAAATGGGTTTTCTACTTCCCTCTTATTAGCATAACAGAGATTAGTTTATTAGATTAGTGAGTTAATCTATATTTCAGTGACCAAGGGAATAAAATATAGGCCAGATTAATTTCAGAGTATGATAGAGTATGACAGTGATAAATAGTGGGAAACAGAAAGCAGAATAAGGTGGTGAGGTCTCAGGTTTGTGCTTCAAGGGGCACACTTTTATCTAGAGTGCAAATCCAAAATCTTTGATGTGATAAAAAATTTTTGAGTGATACTTTGCTTACAGTTTGATAAACACACATATACACATGCACGCACACGTGCACACGCACACATATACAACTACCCCCCTCTGTTACTAAGCCAAGAAAAGACATCTATAACTCATCTCTTTCTGTGACAGTTATATGTCTCTGCAATATTAGGTCATTCTCTCAGGGGTATGGATTTTCTGCCCTGATTCTGATACAACAGGAAGTCTGATATTTAAAATAAAGAAAACTCTGTCTCAACTGTAGCACTGACCTCTGGCTCTGCTACATATTTCCTCTTTCTAGCACTATCCTCAGGTTACTGAAGTACCTCCCTGGGTATCCTATTTCTGATGAAGATCAACTACTTTTGGCTTCAGTAGAATATCCTCATCTGTGTCTCGTTCCCTAATAAGGTCAAGTTCAGGGTGAACAAGTGAGTGTTGAAAGTCCAAGAAAATGGACTAGAAGAGACACTCTGTTGCTTCTGAAAGATCTCCTTACACAGAGATACGCGTGTCAGCCACTGGCCTACCTAGTATGATCTCAGATGCACTCAGATGCACGGTGGTCTAGTGAGATACATTAGATTCTCTAGAGATAAGCTGGACAGAAAGTGAACAGAGGGAGAAACAACGTACAGAAGTAGAGGCTGAAGGCCACAAAGACAAATTCTGCTTAGAGTTCTGCTAATCAGACTCGCCTGAAATGGAAAGCAATTACAGCCAGTTTCTTTGAAAGGCCAGTTTGGGCTTTGCCAGTAGCATTAAATTCTTAGTGAATTTCCATCTCATTGACCCAGGGGGCCTCAAGCTCTGAGATCAATACTTTAGTAACAAAGCTGGTGCCAGACAGTGCTGGGCAGAAGACTGAATACCAACCGAAATGAAATGTAAGGAAGCTTTTATGATAACTCTTGGTCCAGTATTTTACTCTCTGTCATTAAATGATATATGATGATCCCTCAGCAGCCCTGAGTGTTATTCAATCGCCAGGCAACAGACTGCAGGCATACCTCGTTTTATTGCACCTTGCTTTATTGTGCTCCACAGATGTTGAGTTTTTTATCTACAAATTGAAGGCAAGACCCTCCATCAACAAAAAGATTACAACTCGCTTTATCGTGGAGGTCTGAAACCAACCTGCAATATCTGAGGCAAGCCTGTACACAGCATTTGAGTGAAAAGTGTTTGCTCTTCTTGTCCCAGTGTATCAGCCTGCTGCCAAAATGCTCCTAGTTAAACAATGTTGAGAAGGTAAACCTGTAAAGCCATGATATGGCTGTCTAAATAACACATTTTCTCCTTTGGGAGCTCTGAGGATTTCATCGGTTGCAAGGATACTGTTAATTCAGTGGTAGTCTGGCTGCCCTGGACCTCAGCTCTCAATCTGCTGAGATGTCCCAGGATGAGCGAGCAGAGCAGCCAGCAAAGTTTCACTGGAAACTGATTTCAAAGGGTTTATAGGCAATTCCAGATGGGTCTCTTTTTCTTAACTAAGTGGTTGCAAACTCCATGTGTTAAGCATGAGTAGCAGTACTAGTGCGAGTAATAATAAAATCCTTTTGGGAATACCATACAATTCATAGAAGAGACTCAAACTCAAGTTTTGTTTTCTTAATCTTGTGCCCCCAAATGCTAACAGCATGAGGCTGCTGCTATAGGATTCAGTTAAGGTATACTTGTACAGTGTATTCCTGAAAAGACAGGAGAGGAAAAAGTATTTCCTAAACACTGTACACTCTGTACTATTCTAGGTATTATACTTACTACATGACCTCACTTAATTCTCAACAACTTTAAGAATTACCATCTCTTTTATGTAGATAAGAAAACTATCTCAAAAACATGTAACTTTCCAAAGGTCACAGTTCTTAGAAGAGGTAGGATTTATGTGAGCAGTCTGACTCATAAATTCATGTTCTTTCCATCAGATTGTTTCTTTAAAAGTTTCCCTCTCAGAGAAATACCACGAAATCTATTGCCTGGTGTGATATCTTCACTGGAATCTGGAACTAATTTTCTAATGAATCAGCATGAAGTAGGCTGAGCATCATGCCCACAAGCACAGTTGTCTCTAATAAGGCTGGGTGAGAATATGCCAGGAGAGTAATAAAACCCCAACACAGTCAGAGAGGTCTCTGATGAGTCTCTCTGATGAGTCATGGCGGTGGCGGGTGGGGGGCGGGGCACAGTCAAATTTGGCCTATCTTCCTTTGGAGCCCGAAAAAGCTCTGCATTTGTCAGCTATGTTGTTGGTGTCTTCTTTGTTTTCAGGAAATCAGGAACATCCCTGCTTTTGAAAACACCAACTTTATTAAAGGAATAATTCTTTTACGAAGGCAGTGTGGAGGAATAGAAAGCATACCTTGCTAGGATGCTAGAGATCTAGGTTCTACCCAAGAGAACGGGTAGAGCAGTTTCATATCTAGACTGGTTTGTTGAGCTGAGATTCTTAAGTCAGGGTCAAGCTCATCAGGAAAGAGTGCTGGGGTAAACCAGTGATGTCTGCCATGGCTGCAGGACAGGGGAGTGGTAGTAGATGCCACATATTCACCATCCCTATTCTAGTCCCTCCTCCTTTCTCGCACCTATTAACTGATGACACTGGGCAAGTGATTCAGAATCTTAAGGTCTTTATAGTAAAATGGGGGATGACACCTTATCTAAAGGTAGAGTGACTAGACCAGCTGATCTCTGCAAGTCTTTTCCAGCATTGAGGTTTAAGATTCCCTTTTGCAGTGAAAATCTTAGCAGTGGCTGGGCTTTAATGGGGTTAGTCATTGGTATCTTTAACAATGGTATGGCTTTTAAAAGAGCAATCACTGTTTTAAAATGATTCTGCTCTAAGTTAAAGAGATGAACAGTATAGTAATTCTTTCTTCATATATGAAGAACATTGAGGAAGTCTGTTAAATGGATAGTTAATTATAGCCTGGAATCACCAGTACGATCAGAGAAAATTATTTAGGAAAATACAGGAATGTATGGGAGCATTCTAAATATCTATGCAGCTTTTGAGTCTTAAGGAAATAACACTGTGAGGAAATAAATTAATCTCATTATACCCTTGTCTTGAGAAGAAACAGAGATGACGTTTCCTTTATGTGAAATGTTCAATGAAGAACATTTCTCATGCTCTCAATACCCATGCTTCATGCGATAAATACAAAATAGGCTCACAATTGCTTGTTATAGATCTATGGCTTACCTGGGATCACAGAGAAATTTGGTTTTCTCTCCTTCTTCTCTCCAGATAAGCCATTCTCGAAAAGAAGGATGTACAAACATACGAGTCATGTCTCTGCGCTTGATTAGAAACATGGAGAGGTTCTCCATTCTCTGCTGAAAGTCCTCCCATTCTAGTGTGCCTTCAATGCTGCCAGCATTGATGGCTTGGAAGATATGTTCGTCAGTCAGGGGGTGGAGAGAGGCCACTGCCACATTCAGGAGAGGCATCACCCGGTCAAAGGAGGACTGGGTGGGGAACTTCATATTGCACTGGAGTAAATAAACCTCGGAGAGAGAAACAGGAACTACTTTGTAGCTAGAGCTCTTTAACACTAGATAGCCTTTCTCTATGAGGTCAAATGTGAGTTTCAGGTATAGATAGGACCCTTGACTGAGAGTCTTGAGATGAGAACTGAGTTTGCCAAATGTAGTATTGTCCATTTTGCCATTAAGTGAAATGTTATTCTGGATCTCAGAGCTGCTGTGTATCCGATGCAGGATGTAAGCCTGCAGGTCCTGGTCTATGGCTTCATTCTCTTCTAGTCGATCCAAAAAAATCCTATGGAAAGGCAGCAGCTTGGTAATTTCCTAAAACAGATGGAGAGAGAAAGAGACAGAAAGACCTTCAATTTCCCCTAACTTTTATGATAACTATGGGGTCCAAAAATTTATTCTGAACTTCCAAGTGGCCAGAGGAAAGAAGGAAACATGATCAAATCTTAGTATCCATAGATTCAAACAAATTAGTTGCACAGGAGAAACACAACTTTTTCTAATATTGAGACTTAAGATAATTTTTTTTATGGGTATTCATAAAGGATACCTTAGGAGTGACTTAATGGTTGATATTCTAAATAACACTCCTAAAATAAACAGAAAATGGAGTTCGATAGATTTTTTTTGTTTTAATTTTTCTCAGCGCAAACCATGGCATAACGTCAAAGTACAATTCAGTAAAAAATAAAAATATGGCTTTCTAACCCTAATAAAATGACTGCATTTTAATGTAGGCCTTTTGGAGATGCCTTAGCACAAAGGAATACTTCTAATAGTGGAAAGCTTGGTATCTTGGTGATCTGCTTGGAAATGATATTGGGGAAAGGTGACAGGGCTCCGTGGTGATTCTTATGCTCTGGATTCTATCTTATCTGCTTACAGACTTGGCTCATGTAAATATCCACTCTGTCTCCTGTATCAATTTCTTCTCTACTGGATCACACAGATGACCTCATAATTCCTCCCTCCAGCTACAATCCTATACCTCTGGTCCCATTTTTAGTAAAACTTCACATAAAGTTTTCTCTATGTCCTACTATATCGAATTCCTCCCTTCCCATTTGTTGCAATTAGGCTTCAACCCCATCACTTCACTGAAATGGCTCTTGTCAAGGTTATCAATAAATAATCCTCGCCTTGCCAAATCCAGTCATCAAGTTGCAGTTCTCATCTATCTTCCTCAGCCTCTCAGCAGTGTATGACACAGGTGATCACACCTTTCTCCTTGAGTTACTTTCTTTAGCCTGCTTCATAGCATGTTTCCCTCGTGTTCCTCTGAGCACAATGGCCACTCCTACCCAGGCTCTTTTCCTGGCTCCTCTTTCATTTCCCAGTCCACGCTGGGCTCAGGTCTCCCTTCTTTTCTCTCGTCTAGCTACTCTCCCTCCCTAGAACAGTTTATTTGGTCCCATTGTTCTAAATATCATCAATATGCAGATGATGCCTAACTTTATGTTTCCAGTTTAGTCATCTTCCCTGAGCTCTCATTTTTTATGTTTATTAAACATTTACACTTGGAAGTTTTATAGACAACCTTAATGTGACCAAATCAGAACTACTGAATTTTGCCCCCCTCCGCAAGACCTCCCCATGTCGATAAATGGTATTACCACCGACCCTACCACCAAATTGCAGGAGGTATCTGTGATCTTTCTCCTTTCCTCAAACCAGCATTTACCCCGTTGCTCACCAAAAGATTCACTTTTGAATCTTCTCTCTTGCTCACACCCACATTCAGCCCATCATCAAATACTTGTGATTCTCCTTCAAAATGTTATCCAGTCATGACCACGTAACAGGTCTGCACCATCACCATTCTAGTCTAAGCCACCGTTACCTTTCACCTGTACTTCTGCTTCCATTTTTGATCTCCTACATTTCATCATCTACACAGCAGCCAAAACAATGTTTTAAAAAGGTAAAACAGATCTCATCACTTTACAAGGCTCTTTGGAGAGGTCTTCCCTAACTGCCCTATCTAAAATAACTATCACCCCTTTACCCTATTTTATTTGTCTTCATAGCACTAAAACTACCTACAATTTTAGTATGTTTAATTTTTCACTTATTTATTGTTTGTGTTCCTCACTAGAATGTAAGCTTTATGATTGTTGTATCCTCAGCTCCTAGAAAGTGCTTCACACACCTCAAGTACTTATAAAACGTCTGTGGAAATAATGAATGATCAATATGAGGGTTCATTTGTTTTTATTAGTCTCAGGTGTACAAAGCAACGTAATAGTTAGACATTTAAACCTTTCATAAAGTGATAACCCAGCCCCGCAAGCTACTGCCCCTCTGACATCTTATACAGCTGTTACAGTACTATTGACTATCTTCCCTATGCTGTACTCCACATCCTGTGACTATATATACACCTATATACTTAGAGTTGACATTCAATATTATTCTACTTCAGCTTGAGGTGTATAGCACATTGGTCAGGCATCTACACAGTCTATGATATGATGAGGGTTCATTTTTTAAGGTCTATGAATTCTTTCACTGTCAGAGAAGGATGAAAATAATTTTTAAAACTTCTTGGTTGAAGTGAACGAAGTATCTGGGGAGTTATTTAACGCAGGTCTTAATTTATGCAGACACTGAGATTTGAACTTCGTAGATTAATATATATAGTACTTTCCCTGTTACTTGGTGTAGCTGAAAAATTAAGTCATCTGCTCTACCAAGTCGTACTTAAAATGTCTTTTGAGATTACACATGATGTTATGTAAGAACATAAACGAGGATAACATCTCCTAAGCATACACTTAGTAAAACTTGCCAGAGATCGTGTTCTTGGAAGTTTCTTTTATTCATTCTTCATCTTTAACAATCAAGCTACTGACCAATAATGGTAGATTACATAATTTTTAATTGTAAAGAAGCATTAATGTTGATTCATCCACATTCTTTAACTCAAATTACTTTGAGATTAATTAAAAACATCTGCAAGGTGGTGGCCAGGAGTATAAGTATAGCTTTTAGTCAAAGAAGGCAGTAAAGCTAACTGCTCAATATATAGGAATGCTACTACCGTGTTTTCCCGAAAATAAGATCTAGCTGGACAATCAGCTCTAATGTGTCTTTTGGAGTAAAAATTAATATAAGACCCAGTCTTACTTTACTATAATATAAGACCGGGTCTTTAATATAATATAATATAATATAATATAATATAATATAATATAATATAATATAATATAATATAATACTGGGTCTTATATTAATTTTTGCTCCAAAAGACGCATTAGAGCGAATTGTCCCCTAGGTCTTATTTTCGGGGAAACATGGTAAGTGTCTGGGAGAGGAAAAAGGGAGGGAGCTAAGACTATTTCCTGTACATTAGCAATTGATTGTTATAAGGGGGTTACATCAAAATACAGTAAATCCTCACTTAATGTCATTGATAGGTTTTGAAACTTTAAGCGAAACAATGTATATAACAAAACCAATTTTACCATAGGCTAATTGATATAAACAAGAGTTAAGTTTCTATGGTATCTCATTAATGTTATAATGAAACAACGATGAACAAAGAAAGCAATGACATTATTCGAGGACCTGCTGTAGTGGAATGGTTATATAATATGTGAGATTTTAATGTTCATCAAAAGAAGCGATGGTTAGGGGAAGAACAGCTGAGAAACTGTTCCAAACCAAGTGTGAATAGGTAAGGAATGGGAGATACCAACTCAGCGACAGTGGAATGTAAAGAAGGTGGAATCATTTATCCTTAGCCCATATGTCTTTATAGGCTAAGTTTCATATTCCTAGTCCTTCTTCTAGGTCATTAAGTATTCAGTGAGTGAGCAGGGAAGGAAATAAAAAAAAAAAAATTGTATCTCCTAGTTGTAGTAAGTTAAATCCAAAGCCTAAATATTGCCAATATTTCTTCGAATAAGGCATACACAGAAGAAAGTTCACCTTCATGCTACAGAAAAGTTGTTCAAGTAGAAGCAGAGGGAGGAACTAGAAAATTTGACTCTAGACTGTAGATTGAACTGACATTGACTGCATGGCATTAAATGATAAAAAAATATAAAACAAAAGCCAAACAGTACATTAGAGTGTTAAGGACTCTATTTGCATTGCTGTCTGTCCTCAGGACAAATCTAGAAAAATGGACTTTCTTTTCATGCTGTTTTGGACACACTTTATCAAAACTTATCCAGAGCAATGGGAACGGGAGTCTGAGCTAAGAAAGAGTCCTATACAGAGAATGCTCTCTAGATCATATCTCTTACTCTCAAAATATGTTCTTCGGGAATTATTCTTGCTAGGGCTCTCGGACATCATAGAAGTTTGGAAAAACTCATCACTAAAGTAACAATAACCCAGAACTTTTTCAATTTAAGCACTTTTCAAGGGAAATAATTTATGATCCAAAAGCAAACACATACCTGTAAACTGGTCCTAACTGTTACAATTAGTTTGAGCCAGGAAGGAAATTTTCCAATCATTTTACTCAGAAATGATACAATTGTATCCCCATAATCCGGTTTGTGGAATTCTGCTTCATTTAATCCATCAATTAAGATGATGAAATCTTCATCTGGAATTTTTCTCTCTGAGATAGAAAGAAAGAAATGACTTAATTACCAAGTGGATAAGTGCTTTTGGGTCTTTGATTACATATCTGTTTGGAAAAAATATTAAAAAATATCTTTTGTTTGTTTACTAAATGTGCAGGGTACCTAATTTATTATAAAGAATTTAGTGAATTCATTTTGTTTTCACATGTGAAAGCTTTTGTCACATATATAATACATGAAATGCATGTATTATTCTCATCATTTCCCCCCATGGTATCAGATGTGAGACAGCCTAGCATTGCATTTATAAGAATTTATACATGGTAGCTAATTTTTCTCTTATATTAATACTTAAAAAAGGTTGAAAAGAATGTGCTGACTTTTTTTTCCTGATAGCATTAAAGAGAACAATATCACATGTTCCTTTGGGAATTAAAAACAAAAAAGGGTTTACTTTGAAAAGCGAGACATAGACTACATGTGAATGTGTAGTGGGAAGGAAGGGATGAACAGAGAAAAGGAATCTTAGCCAATAGATCTGAATTAGCCAAGCTGGAACACAAGATCTTACAGAACTAGAAGCCTCCTACACTATCCTTAAAGTAGCTTCAATGAGACGAGACCCTTGTGTGATCTTCCCAGGGGAGAACTCATGAGGGAAAGATAAATATCTGCCATGTTTGTGTCCAGCTCCCTCCTGGACTCTATGCTAAACCGTCAAGATCAGTTTATCCCTAGGGCTAGGGTGTAGAAGGGTTGGTGAGAGTTCAGGCTTCCAATCTCATTAAATGCTTACTGATTCTTAAACTACATTGAATACGGAGATTAAAAATCCCCAGGTTGAATTAACATTTTAGTACAAATGAATTGTGAGTAACAAGTGAAAGTTACTAGTTAGTAGGACCTTACAAGTTCTGAAGGGAGGAAGGCAGGGGAAAGAGAGAAAGAAGTCACTGGATGGCGGAAGTGGGAAATATCTGAGGAGGAGAAAGATGACGCTGGGGATGGAAGGAAGTCTGCGGACTTCTGTACAAGATTGGCTCTTTCAGCCTTTATAAGAGTCAAGACCAACTGAAACTCTACATATTTTGGCTTCACATTTGAAAATACGTAGATTTTATTTTTTTGCATGATTAATAAGACTTTCTATTTCCTCCCTAGAGTACAAACTACATAAAGGAATTTAATTTCAATGTCCTAAGTACTATAAGTCAGTTCTCAAATTATGAAGAGTTTTAAATATTACTCTCATCTGGTGACTTATTAGGAAGAGAAATGAAGTAGGATTCCAGCTCTAACTATTAACAATGATTATTAATGAAATGTCATTTTATATGATGTGGTACTAAGAAAACACATTATTCCTTTAGGGAGTGCGAAGAATTTAGAAAGAGAGAGGAGTTGCTTGGCACTAATTGGAATTTACCCACACAACTGGGGGCTCTTATGTTCTTGCTTTTGAGGATCTTGGCTCCCACAAGTGTAATTGTGTCTTTAATTTCCATAGAGGAATTTTTTAATTGCATTCTGCTGGGCATATATAATAGATCTATCCCTTGTTCCCGAGCACCACCACCAAGCCCCACCCAGTGGTGTGCTGGAGCCAGCATGACTGGTTCAGGAGAGCCCACTGCAGTATTTTTCAAGAACTGGTTGTTAAGCAGCTGGTAGCCTAAAATTGGCCAAGGTGGGAATATTTATTTACTCAGTGGAAACCTCCTCCTGCAGCTGGCTGTTAAAAATTTACCCGCACACCACTGTCTCCACCACTTCAATTATACCTCCTTTAACTTCACCCTGGCTCCTTCATAAGAAAACCATGATTTTCAAGTGGAGAAAAAGGCTGATAACACACCTGTTGAGATTTTCTTTGGGAAAAACATTTCAAACACATTCTCAAGCATAAAGATCAAGAACATTATGATTTAGACATTTTAAAGAACAAAATAATTCAATGGCTAATAAAATTAAATTTTTATTTGCATAAATTCCCAGCAGATTATATTATTCATCCCATGAGTAAAGTAGACAATATATCATTTCTTTAAAAAAAAAAAAAAGAAATATGTGCCCCACTTAAGATAATTTTATATTGTTGGAAATCTTGGCTCCCCCGCCTCCTTTTTTTTCTTTTCTGAGATTCCCTTCCTTTGAAGGAGTTACTTAGAAATCACCTATTAAGAGAGGTGATATGAAGTGTCAAAAAAAATTTCATCTGTGAAGACATCAGGATGGCATGTTTATCTAAGAATATATTTTTTAGGATTCAGAAGAATAAATGCAAAGAATTTCCAAATGGTACTAATATTGCAATGAGAACTATTCCTTAAAAATTTCCTTTTCTTTGCTAAATGATGAAGTTTCTCAATTATCAACTTAAGAGGTGAGACTTTAATGATCTTTAGACTGTGCCTTTCACATGCAACTGCCATATAAGAATGCTTCTGCATGTTCTTTTTCAAACTTTTGTAAGTTATTGAAATACATATTCTAACTCAGTAGCTTTGAAAAGATTTTACAGACTAATGAAATTTTTTTAAAAATTAGGGACAAATAAAGGATTGCTACTTCATGCTTTGCTATGTAAGAACATTTAAAATACAACTACTATCCACTACCACTATTATTTCACAGAATAAAAACTATGTTAACATTGAAAAAGTAGGGGAGACATAATCTACCTAATCTTTACATACCTGTATATGCAAAATGACACCTGTATTTATATCCACACAAATTCTAGGCTGTTTCTACTTCCTTATTTTGTCAAGGCAAGGACTAATGAATACCTTAAACGAGGTGCTTCTTAGAAGCCACTATGCTAGCTGACGAGTCCCTGGAAAGGTTTCCTAAGCCCTTTAACTCTTCTTTTTAATCCCTTGTAAATATATATTCACCAGGGATTCCCCACTGCCCTCACATGTATATTTAACAAACACTTGAACTATCTTCCTTAGTAGTCCCATCCTAAGACTCTGCCTTGGTACTTGAGAGAAATAAGAATTACAGGGACTGCAAGAGAAGAGATGGTAGCTAGTACTGAAGTCAGAACTGAATCCTCGTACATGAGATTTTATTACTGGTGTATTGTACAGAAATTATCAAAAATGAAAAGAAGGCTCCTATCAGACAACATGTTTGTTCAGAAAAGCTGCACATAACATGTGAATTATCTTCCTTTTAGTTGTGATAGCAAATTAGTATCTCCTTTCATTTCATACTGGTGGATGAGGAACTTCAATGTACAAAAAATACGCTTAAAAATATTTGTGGAGAAATTCCAGGATTTAAAAAAGTTTAGGGTATGGTAAAGCTGTTAGGTAGCAGAGGTACAGACAGAGGTCATGAGAGTTGAGAGAAGAAACTCTGATATCTGAATAACCAGCACAGAGGCTGAACTAACCGGAGGTGGTGGCTAGAAGAGAAGTCATAATCACTTGTTCTTAGTATCTCTGAAATCCTCGAGAAAGGTAAATAAGTCTCCCAGGGATCCACAGGATTGCTCAGGAATCTTATGCTTACTTAAATATTTTTCTTTGGCTTCCAGCACTAGCAGAACATTGTTAAGGGGACGGGGCAGAGACAGGTGAAGAAGGGGATATCTGCACAGCCAGTACCAGAATTGCAGAGGAAAGGGAGAGAAAAGGCACAAGCATGAGGGAGAAGGATTCCATTTCATTTCTTTCCCCACTTAAAAAATATATTTTTATGCCTTTCAATGGACAAGGGATTTTTAGTATATACACAGTGTTGTGCACCTATGGATGTAATTTAATTTTACCTGAACTGCAGAGTAATAAAAAACACTAAACATCAAGACTGAGAAGGTTTCTAACCACAGAAACTCCGTAACACTGAATTGGAGCCATGGCTTTACTGATTTATTTGAACTCCACAGAAAGGACTGAAAGATCTACGGTCTTCGGTAAAAGAAAAATGCATTATATTTGCAAATGGGAATGAGAATTTTTATAAAGAAAGGAGGAAGTAGCAGTTCCTGTAGGAAATTCTACTTTTTCAAGCTGTTGACTGTATCCTGTAGGACATCAGCTATGGAACATTCAGTTTTGGCAATGTGATGAAAAAACAATCATTTCTCTAACATGCCTCAGGTGAACCTGGGCTCCAAAGCCTCCACCTTTCTCCTTCTTGGCACCTCATCTGTACCTTTGTGGAGACTCTCCAGGGGCTCCAGGACGCCCCTCCGGAAGGAGGCCATGGGGTCTTGAACACAGGACCGAAGGCTCAGCATGCTCTGTAGGTGAGGCTCCCGAAGAAGCTGCTCCCGATAGGCTGCCAGCTGAGGTGAGCGACAGAGCAGGGCAGCCACGTTGTGGACAAATTCTGGCACCAGGCAGGTGTAGGCATTATCTGCTTGGCAATAGTGATAGGCAACCACCTACAAAAGAAAGATAAGAATGCAGATAGGTTTATCAGTAGCAAAAACAATAGCCATGGTTATCACATGATCATTCTCTAACATGGTCTTCTGTCTCCTCATTCCTCAACTTTTTCAAGTAAAAATAAAAGCTGCTAATTTGCAGAATGCCTCATTTATCTAAGATCAGAAATTTGATACAATATTTCTATTGTATATATATGATATCATCATTCACAATTAAAATTTATAAATACAAATTGTTTTCCCTCTGGATTATAAAAAATAGGAAGCCTGAGAATTAGTATACATTAATCTAATGTTTATTCAGCATGGAGCAGTATAGGAAAGAGTCTGATCTAGTAACTAAGCATTAGGAATAAAATAATCAGAGACAAACCATGTTAGTCTCAACAAACACATATGCTTATGTCATCACTTTTTTTTTTAATTACAGTTGTATTATGAACCATCTTACAAAAATGACTCAGATTTAAGAATTATCATTAAGTATTTTCTGAGCACCTCGAGACAAAAGAATCAAAATTAGTTAATAGGAAGAAGGAGTGAGATTTTTGTTAGATGCAGGTCTTAAATTCAAAGAACTTAGAAAATGTATAAGTCTTATCATCCAGGGTCTGGGCTGTCTGGCTGGAACATGGAGTCTGAAGCTCTGGTTTTCTGTTTGAATTTGCATGGAGCTCACTCTTTGCCTCAAGGGCAAGTGCAGAGGGTGATTTTAATTTAGACCACTCTGTTGGCTCAGGAGTACCCACAAAAGTGGTGGGATTGTGTAGATACCATGAAATTGGCAGGGGAGATTCAGCCTGAATGTATGGAAAACTCGTGGCTCAGTCCTCAGCACATAGTATGAGCGTATAATGTCAGCTGTTGCTCATCACAGCCTCTTCCTCTCCGCCAGCATCACTGTCATCATCAAGGTTCTGCAGGCTCTTCTTTTTCAGCTACTGGCTTTGTGCCTCTAGGTATCTCATATCTTCCCTAGGAGCATTCATAAATTCCTGGGACTCCAGCTTTTCAATTCTCTCTCAGAGAGCAGTCATCGACTAAAGTGTTCTGCTTTGAACAGACTCTTAATCTGTAGGTATGGTCATCCTAGCTCTTTAACAAATTCTGGAAATGTCACTTAAAAAAAATACCTGAAATCCTTGTCATTAAGCACAAAAAACTGAACAATAGAGGAAATGTTACTACACATGTAAAGCTGAGGATAGGAATTGCTTGTGAGTGAAGCAATATCTGAACAAAATATGGAACTGGAAATGTAAAGTTGTAGTAAAAAAATTCCACTCTTTTTCTTTAGATAGATTGGTCATTGTTTTATTACCTATCTTAAGCACGACATAAGGAACCCAAAGAGAAACCTTGGCAGCAATTGACCTGTCCTCTCAATGAACAGCAAATGTCAGTGGTTATGTCCACACATGGATACAAATCTCCACTTTATAAAAGGTAAACAGCAAACCTCTGAATCAATATGAACTTGCATCGTATTCTACTTCAATTGATTCTACGTCTCAAAGTGAAACACAGCTGAGCAAATCAGCTGTAATTTACCCTTTACCTAAAGTAATGAGATTAAGTTTGAAGATAAAAATTCTGAAATTTAGGAAGAGGGTTCTTTTACCGATTTCGTTAAAAATCATCTATGCTCTTGGCTGAATGAGGTTTTAGTTAACAAAGGTTAGATAACATTGCAAAAGTTGCCTCTTTCGTGGCTGCTTTCCTTTTAATTTTAAATATTTCTTTGGTATTCCAAACATAAAGTCTCGATTCCTTTGCAGAATCAGGCTGAAAAATCATTCAACACCTTCATGAAATTTGCACTGTGGCTCAAAATAGGTTATTTACTAGACATTTCAAAGTAGTTACGTAGTACTTTTACGTACA
This sequence comes from Rhinolophus sinicus, assembly GCF_036562045.2. Taxonomy (NCBI): domain Eukaryota; kingdom Metazoa; phylum Chordata; class Mammalia; order Chiroptera; family Rhinolophidae; genus Rhinolophus; species Rhinolophus sinicus. Next base: position 28,050,226 of record NC_133764.1, on the reverse strand, counting down.
TACAATCTGTTGAAAACATTTGGTACTTCCTGCAAATTGTCTATTGATGTTATCTAAAACTTTTCCTACGTATATAAATAGGAAACAAGTCTGAGAATGTAGTTTTTTTCTTCAGTCTCTCATTGTACCAGTGTTCAGTGATGGATATTAGATCACCCCCCGAGAGCTTTGAGGAAGTCATCATGGCCACTCATACTCAGTCACTATTATTCCAACTTCCTGAAAATGGTTCAGAATTAGTCCATCCTCAATAAATCAGCACGTAAAACCTTTCTCCGTGGTGAATTCTTGTTTCTCACAATGGCCGGTTGAAATTTCATTTTCAGCTATCTTTCTTGTATTACTAATTTTTTCCATCTCAAGTTTTTCTTATGTTAAATCCTTAAACTTAAAAAAAAATTATTTAAGTATAGTTGGTATACAATATTAGTTATTAAAACAATTCTATCCAAAATGTATCTGATATGACCAGAATCATGTTAATTCTTTGAAGAAGACAGTGAGTAAATTTTAGATTACTGCTATGAGAGAAGAAAGAAAAGGGGAGATTTGTAGGATATACAGACAAAAGAAAAGAGTGGAGGTCAGTCTGGCTTTGGGTATAAAAAGCTTTTGATTTATTGCCGTACACAATAAAACTAAGCATAATCCTTCTCAAAGGCTCTAATCAAATGATTGAGTAGCAGCAAATCTGTCAAGCTCATGTTAAAAGTCTCGGGCCTTCACTCTCCAAAGACCATTTTCTATTTCAAATGAATAATCTGTGACAGCATTAAGATAATCTCACATAAAAAAAAAAGGCAGCTTTGAATATCTGGAATTCATTTGGACACAAAAATTTAATTTACACAATGACTGGCATTTGCATCAGTTAAATTCTAATGTTGCAGTTGCCCTTCGCTCAGGTCTGCTCTCATATCCCATACTCCATGCCTCCTCCTTTTCACACTCCTCGAACTCCCTCATGATGGACTTCCTACTCAGCACATCCCTTCCAACACTAGTTTGGCTTTTAGTATTTCTAGGTACCTGGAGGCTCAGACTAAACAACCACTTTCTCTTCCTTTTCTCCTGTTCTTCAGCTCTGACTCTAATCCTTACCCTGGGACTGGAAGCTAAGAACAGCTCCCAGACTTGGCTTCTGCCTCAGCTTTCCAGCTTGGAGCTCTACAACACCCCTTTTTTTTAGCAGTAGAATTTTTTCTTTAATTTTTTATTTTGAACTAATTTTAGATCTACAGAAATGTTGCAAAAGTAGTACACAGTTTCCGTATATCCCTCACCCAGTGTAATTTATTATTAACATCTTATATAACCATAGCATAATTATCAAAACCGGGAAATAACATTGCCATAATGCTATGAACTAAAGGCATTATTCAAATTTTGTCAGTTTTCCACGGGTGTGCTTTTTCTGCTGCAGGATTCCATCCAGGACCCCATATTGCATTTAGTTATTATTTCTCCTTAGATTCTTGTAGTCTGTAAAAACTCCTCAGTCTTTGTCTCTTAGGATCCTGACACTTTCGAAGAGTACTGATCATTTTGTCAAGTGCCCATCATTTTGGATTTATCTGTTTTCCTCATAATTCAACTGAAATTTTTTGGCAAGAATACCACAAAAACAATGTTGTGTCCTTCTCAGTGGATCATATCATAGGGTTCATGACATTCACAGGTCCTGTTACTGGTGATCCTTTGGTTAAGGTCAAGGTTTCTGCCAGGTTTTTCTACTGTAAATTTATTATTTTCCCCCTTGTAGTTAATAAATACCTTGGGGGTAGATACTTTGAGACAATGCATATCCTATTTCTCCTCAAACACTTGCCCACTTATTTTCGTGTCCATCAGTGGATCTGGTCTGCAGCAATTATTACTGTGGTGTTTGCCTAATAATGATTTTCTATTTCCCTTTTTACTTCTACATTAACTGGAATTCTACTGGAAGAAAGAGCTGTCCTTCTTCCTCATTTGTTTATTTGACTGATTTAATAAATACGGATTTACTTTATTCCATTGGTTATAATCCAGTACTACTATATTTATTTTGTTGTTCAATTTGTTCCAACTTTGGTCATTATGATCTCCTTCAGGTTGGCATCTGTGTTCTTTCAAGAAGCTCCCTCATCTGTTTTTTTTTTTTTTTAAAGCACTTTCTTGCTTTCTGGAACCACAAGATGTCCCAGGCTTGTCTTGTATTAACCCTGCCCCAGACGTAGCAGTTTTACTTCTTCAGAGCCTTGGTTTTGTTTATTGGAGAATGGTGTTTAGAAAAGACCTGAGCCATAGGTGTGCTTAATGCTATTTAAGTGTCATTGCTTTTGAGTCCTCTCAGTGGACAGAGCTAGGAAATGCATGTATATATGCGTATACTGATTTACACATAAACATCCATCTATATTTCTGTATTTCTCTATATATATACCTATATCGATAGATACATATATATATATGAATATATATAGTTTTAAATATACCCATAGTTTTAAATATATATTAATATAATGTATAAATATATAAATATATAATATATATTAATTTAATATAATACATAACATATAACATATAACAATATATATAAATGTATATATATTAAATATATTATATATATATATTTAAAACTATGGGTATATACTGATTCCTCAAATTTCCATCCAGTAACATCTGGCTCATTTTAGATGTCTGTTTCCTCATTTGTAACTTCTTTCTCCAACAATAAGAAACCAGGCCTTGTTATTTACAAATTATTTACTTACTCATTCAATTCCAGTATATACATGAAGGATTTTCAGAATTGTTAACACATACCCACGTGAGAAACACATTTATTAACTAGATTATAGCATTTATGTACATTTCTTTTTGTCTTTAGCCTTATGGTATTCAGTCAAGATACTGTTTTCCAAACTTAAGTTAGCTTTTTATTTTCTCTGTCTCCATAGTGTGGCTATGTTATTTATTTGCATTACAGTTAGGTTCAATTGCGAGTGTTTGCATTCCATTTTGGGTTTCCCACATATACTGGTTGGTTTTAACTAATGTTGGGGTCTGTGAAACATTAGTATGTTTTTGAGTCAAAGCTATACAAAAAGATATATTTAAAGAAGTGTCAGTCCCTCTTCATCCCTGTACACCATTCCCATCATCCACTACTTTCCATTCCTTTCCTATCCCTCTGCTTTAGGTAACCAATCACTTTTCTCTGCGGTTTATCCTTCCTATATTTCTTCTGTACAAATAAGCAGATACATGTGCATTTTTTTATATCACTTCCTTTCTTCCATGACAGTTAGCGTCCCATAGATATTCTCTTGCACTTTCCTCCCCAGGTAAGAGCACATCTTGAAAAATCACAAAGCTCTTCTTCATTCTTCTTTTTATAGCTGCCTAGTACTCCAAGTGGATGTATAATAGTTTATTTAGCTTCTCTCTATATATAAGCATTTAGATTGTTTCCAATATTTTGCAATTATAAACAGAACTGCAATGAATAACCATGTGCGTACATATTTTTGTATCATTTGAGGTGTGTCTTCAGGGTAGATTTCTAAAAACGGGATGCTGGGTCAAAAGGTGAGTGTATATAAAGTTTCGTTAGGCATTACCCAATTTCCTTCCAGAGGGGTTGTACCAATTTTCATTCTCACCTGTATGAGGGTGTCTGTTTTCTAACAGCTGCATCAATAGAATGTACATTTATAAAGCTTTTTCCAGCCTGACAGGTGAAAATGATACCTCAGAGTTTTCGTTTGCATTTCTCTAATTATAAGTCAGTTTAAAGATGTTTTTCCAAATGTCTGAGTACCATTTTAATCTCTTTTTTAATAAATTGTCTGTTATTTTTTCCCCCATTTTTCTATCGTGTTTTGGCCCTTTGTTCAGTTCTTTAAATACAATGGATCTGTGGTATATGTTGTAAATATTTTCTCTCATTTTTTAGTTTTATTTTGACTTTTTTTGTTGTTATGGAACATTTTTTTTAAATATAGTTAAATTTATGAATTTGTCCTTCTCTATTTCTCTATTCTTAGATCTTAGTTAGAAAGCCTTTTTCTTCACCAAAGAAAGAGGAAGTTACTCATGTTTTCATCTATTATTTGTCTGGTATCATTTTTTAAACTTAGATACCTAACCCATTTAGTTTATTCTTGTTCATGGTGTGAGATATGGATTAATTTTATCCTTATGGCTACTTAGTTGTCCCAGCGCCATTTAATTAAAAAGTCCATCTTTACCCTAGTGCTCTGAGATGCTGCTTTTGTCATAACTAAATATCCATATGTATTTGGGTCTAATTTTGAACTTCTATTCTATTCCACTGTCCTATTAGTCTACTCATGTACCAGTAGCACACTGTTTTGACTATAAAGGTTTTATAGTATGCTTCCATGTCTGATAGAACCCTATCATTTATTTAGCTATAACAGAACCTGGTAATGTTTAGCTTTGTTATAACTCTAGACCTAAATAGCTATATCCCATAGATTGTTATTATGAATCAATTATAGATCACTGATTACTAAGGAGGTTAGGGCTAATATCAAATACAAATTTTAAGAAAAAGTGACTATTTTATTTAGTTCATCTGAAATTCCTAGAGAAGTAGGTTTGGTATGATAACAGTATGATAGCCCAAGTGCATGTAATTCAGAGTTTATGAAACCCTGTCTCAGAGACTGGTGGAATTTCACACTTCTATCAAGATTTATTTCTGTGCATGTGAATCTGATTGTAATTTGACATAATAAGTTGGTTTGGAACCATTATTATGAAAATCACTCAGTTGAATGCCCCAAGATGTCCTAATAGAAAATATTGACATTTATATTCATTCAGTAAATATCAATTGAACTTTCATCATATACAGACATATAATCACCTGTATGCCCTTCACAGTCTAGCAGGAAAGAGAGACAATTAAACAAGTGATAATAATAGATGGAGGTTCTTCAAAAAATTAAAAATTGAATTACCATAATATCTGGCAACTCTATTTCTCAGAAAAAGGAAATCCTATCTCGAAGAGCTATCTGCAACCTTATGTTCACTGCATCATTATTTATAATAGCTAAGACATGGAAACACCAATGGATGAATGGATTAAGTAAATGGGGCATATATACATACTGGAATATTATTCACTCATAAAAAGAAGAAAACCTGCCACATGTGACAAGATGAATGGAGGGCATTATGCCAAGCAAAATAAGTCAGAGAAAGACAAATTCTGTATGATCTCACTTATATGTGGAATCTAAAAAAAAACAAAACAAAAAACAACCCCCCCCACAGAAACAGAGAACAGATTGGTGAGTGCCAGAGGCAGGGAGTAATGGGTGAGGGAAATGAGTGAAGGTGGTCAAAAGGTACAAACTTTCACTTGTAAGATAAATGAGTTCTGCGGATATAGTGTACAGCATGGTGAGTACAGTTAATAATACATTAATGTTTGTAAGTGGCTGAGAGAGTAGATCTTAAAAATTCTCATCAGAAGAAAAAATTTTGTAACTATGTGAGTTGCATAAAAACTTTTTTAAAAAGAATTTTAGGTCAGCAAAATGACTGAAAGGTACTCCTTTGTTGTAATTTTCTTGCTTTAAAGCGACATTCAATTACTAATAGATTTTCAAAAAACACTGAACAAAAATCCTTCCTGTCCTACTAGAGAGGCAGCACAATATAGTGGTTCAAAAAGCATGGGCTCTGGTCTACCTGCCTCCACTTAAGTCTCGGTTCAGTCATGTACTAGTTATCTCAGCAAGTTATTTAACCTCAGAGCCTCTGTTTCCTTATCTGCAAAATGGGGGAGAGTAATAGAACTCACCTCATGGGGGTGGACACTGGCTTTGAATCCTAGCTTTGCCATTTACTAATAGTGTGACCTTGTAAAAATTAATTATTACTGAAGCACAGTTTCCTCATCTGTAAAATGGGGATGATATGGGGACCACCTCACAGGGTTAAGGTAGGAATGAAGAAATGAAATAACAAACATATCATAAATAGTACTGAGTGCCAAACACGTTGAGCCCTCAGTAAATGGAAGCGAGCTTCTCCTTCTCTGGTGAATTCTGCATGTATGACCCTTTGCTAGTAACAGACTGAAATCTGGAAAAGCTATAGTTATTGTAGTTAAATTCACATGACATCTCTGTGGCCCTCTACTGCGATTATACATCAGAAGAAATGTGTAATATTAACTGGAAATATATTTAAGAGATGTCAGCCTAGCAAAATCTGTTACATCCAGTGGAAAGTTTTCTTCAATAAATAAAATTGTTCTAAAGTTGGGGCAAACACTCGTCAGTGTTTGAGCCACTCGTCAGTGTTCTCAATTAAGCAGCAGCAAGAATACTACAAAATACCAATGATAACAACTCATATACAAGAATTGACACTAAAGACTGTCTATCAAATCAAGAGGTTTTTCAAGGACACTTTTAATTTTCATCTATTATCTTACTTCATCAAAATACTAACTGATTTGAAAAATTTATTGAAAAATTCTGCTTACTGGCTTGTTATAGATGAGAAGCAAGATTGTTGGCTTCTGCTTTGTGCTTCTACAGCACAAAACTGTACTTGAACTGTAACATGTGACACAATTACTGGGGTAATATTCAGTTTTAATCTAAGGGGCCATTTCTTGTACAATGCTTATTATAAACTTAAAAATCCCATCTCTATGTGCAAACAGGTGCACTTATGTATTTTGCTTAAGGAAGAAATAATCATGAAATTTGTAACATGTTCCTTGAGTAAGTATAAATAATCACTAATTTCGTACTTATAATACTTAACATTTTCCAAACACTGAATATAAATATTAGTTTAAATCTAAGGGGCCATTTCTTATATAATGTTTAATATAAATTTTAAAAATCCCCTCTCTAGGTAAAAAAAGATTTATTTCTATTTTGCTTAAGTAAGACAATCATGGAATTTAAAATGTGATCACTTTTCAAGAAAGTATAGTCACTGATTTCCTACTAACAATATTTAACATTTTCCAAATATTGAACATAAACATCTTGAGCCTTTTTCTCTTGATGAGAGAGAGACTAATGAGTGACAACGTGGGGAGACTTAATTCTCCGAGCTCTTTTTAGCACTCATCACCATCTGACATATTATATATTTGTCTGTTTATTGCTTTTCTCCCACCGTGACAATGTGGGCTACATAACAGCAGGGACTGTATCTGTTTTGTTCAGTGCTTCTTCAGTCTTGTATTATAGGCATTCCAAACACACATTCTAAATGAATAAATAAATAACTGTGATGATGGACCCTCTTCAGCATTTGTGTATTTCTAAGACGATATTTATTCTGATTGTTCTAAAGAAGAGGCTGAAGCCAGTTTATACAGAATATTTAGAAAAAAACAGAGAGGTCTTTTAAATTGCATTGAATTAGCAATGAATATGAGGGAAATCCTAGATGGTTTTCAGAAGTCCAGTTATAAATGGATGTGTACCAATAAGTGGGAATAATTAAAAATGCAGTTGGAGGAAACATGCTGTTTCTGGCTGCGAGCTAGACCAGATTTTATTAGAACCTTATGATATTGCAGATGACTCTCTATTCCTCATTACTAATTAACCAGGACAAGAGACTTCTTTAAATACTGGAGACAGACATTTTACATTCTGTTCTTCTCTTGAAAAATCCTCAAAAATAAGAATAAGAAACAGAAATGCAAACTCGAATTGCAGATTACAATATATAAAGATGGAAAGTGTATGTAGGATTCATAGTGACTTAACAGATAGAAGGTGAAACCAATACCTGTGGGATAAGGGGGAAAGGTTGTGTGTGTGTAATAACAACAAGAGTTAAGCCAAACCATCTGTAAAACCACAGAAAAGCATAGGAGTTAGAAGCACCAGGTACTGTGGAAGTGAAGGTGAAGAAGGGAGTTGAAAACACAGAAATGATTTGCAGTTTATGTAAGGAGAAGTTAGATTCCCCAAGTATCCATCCCCACACTGCCCAGAGGGTGACTACCTTCCCCAGCACCCACAGGAAAGAGAATTCTATTCACTGAAGAAACTACATCAGAGAACATCTATATGTAGGGACACCAGACACAGAGCAGGCAGAGGTCAGGTGCGGGACTGAACGAAGGGGCTGAAGTAAAAGTCTCCATAATGAATGGTAAAACCCCATCCCTCTGCCCCTGCCTAGCTCCAGAATGCAGGCACTAAGGATATATACTCTCCAGGGAGGAGAATGATGGATTGATTCTTTGCTAGAGATGAACAGCACAAGAAAAAACAAACAGACAAAAAACTAATGGACACTGACGCTGGGGTATTTCCAATAAAGGGTGGTGGGTCATCTTAATGCTCTCTAGTTATGATCTCTACACACAAAAGCTTCCAATCAGTTTTTCAGTGCCTAATTATTTAGGAAGCGATAAGAGAAGATACCATCCAAAAAACAAGAATAGGATGCTATAAAAAAGGGAACAACTGGGGAAAAAGAAAGAGCTATTAGAAATTAAAACTATGATAGCCAAAATATGTTTTTGTGAAAGGATTGGAAGGTAATGTTGAGGAAATCTCTTACTGGTGGATCAAAAACCAAAACAGAAAAGCAAAAGTATAGAAAATAGGAGTGAAAAGTTAAGAAAACGTTTTTCTAATTTTTTCTAAATCTAATTTTTGATTAAAAGGAGTTATTGAATAAGAGAACAGAGGAAATGGTGGTGAGGAAACTATCACTAAACAACACTAAAGCATTTCCTTGAATCAAAGAATATCTCCAGGTCTCACTAGGTACCAACAGAATAAATGGAAAAAAAAAAAGAGAAAAAAAGACCCAAGAACAATGGTGATAAAAAGAGGATACTAAGAAAGAGAAAAAGGAAAGAGGAAAGGTATTTATAAAGGATTAGGAATAAGAACAGTACCATATTATTTAATAACAATACTGGAAGCTCAAGACAATTGAGTCATGCCTTCAAAATTCTGAGGGAAAATAATTTTTAACCTAGAATTATATACTCTGTCAAACAAATAGCCAAGTACGAGAATGGAATAAATATGCTTTTAGAAACATTAAATCTCAAAAACTTAACCTTCCATGCAGTCGTTCTTAGGAAACTACTGGAGCATGTACTCCACCCAAAAGAGGAATAAAATCAAGAAAAAAGATGACATGGGATCCAACACAGAGGTAGTAAGAATTTCAAGATAATAACTAGGTGGTAAGCTGCAAGAGCATCTTTGGGTCCAGACTGAGCTCAATGAAGGGCTCTAGGATGGATGTCTCCAGAGTACAAAAATGTAACTGATGTAGAAAATTGTATTGAGAGGTATTCTAACCAGGCTATTAAGAGTTATGGTGTAATTTAACCTTAGGTGTGAAGAAAAATAAGCACAGTTTTTTTTTTCTTTGTGGTTGAGAGGATGCGCTCCAACCAACTGAGCCATCTGGGAGCTCAGCGGCAGCTCAGCTCAAGGTGCCTTGTTCAACCTTAGTTGCAGGGGGCAGAACCCACCATCCCTTGTGGGACTCGAGGAGTTGAACTGGCAACCTTGTGGTTGAGAGCCCACTGGCCCATGTGGGAATCGAACCGGCAGCCTTCGGAGTTAGGAGCACGGAGCTCCAACTGCCTGAGCCACCGGGTGGCCCTAGCAAATTTTAAAATGAGGCATTTCATAAATCCGGGAAAAACAAAATTGCTTCAGAAGGAAATTGTTATCCTTGGTTCCACAGTGAACCATATTTACATAGTATTAATACTAAAAATATGGATTCAGACAAAAATCATGATACAACTTCACTGAGATGGAGGAGGAAGGAAAGGAAAGAGGTAAAATTCTCATCATCCATAATAATTAGCAATGGATAATGTTAATTCCAACTACTAAGAAAAGTTGCAGGAGTACATATATGAGTATTAACTAGAAATATGGAGGTGAAGATCAGAGAAACAGCCCTAAGAGGTGAAAGTGGCTATCTTTGGGAAGAGGGGGGGCTGAGTGGGGGGAAGGGAACTGCAGGTTTTTATTGTAAGTCTGAGCTTTATTTGATTTTCTAAACTATGTATATACATTACTTTGATAAAAATAGAAATTTAAAACCCAAACAGATAAAAAATATTACAGATGGTATAAATAGCAGGACGAGGCTTGGACGATGAATTAACTACTGATTACTTACACTGTGAACTTGGGTAAACCATGTAACTTCTTTGAGTCTCAACTTCCTTATCTATTCATTACAGAAGTCTGATTATTTCTAAGGGATTTTCCCACTCTAAGGTTCTGGTTCCATTATAATAAAGTCTTTTTCGAGAAACTTTTGTCCATGTTCTCACGGTATACCTGTACATATTTGTGTTCTCTTTGCCAAGGGTCTCCCTACCTTTGCCCCTTGATGTCCAAATGGAACTAGCATGCCCGCAACCTGGGAATGCTATGTACCTGTGAGGCTAGTCTCCGCATAGCCTCCTCCTGCCGCCTGCGCATTTCTGGAGTTCCTGGACAGCTTCCACTGGTGATGGACGAGTGGGCTGAAGTTGGCTGTGTGAGTGGCAGCTCTCTGTTGGCATCCACATCTGGATTAAAAAGATGAGATGTTTGCATCAGATAATCATAAAACTCTGAACTAAAGGAAGATCGATTAAATTCCATTTGTTCTATGATCCAGCAATTCTACTTCTAGGAATGTGCCCAAGAGAAATAAAAACATGTCCACACAAAAACTTGTATACAAATGTTCAAAGAAGCAAGATTCATAATAGCCCAGAAGTAGGAACAACCTAAATGTCTATCAACCGATAAATGTTTAAAATGTGGTACATCCATACATACAATTGACTATTATTTGACAATAAAAACAAATGTGATAGTTGTATGTGCTACAATAAGGATAACCCTTAAAAATATTACACTCACTCAAATACGCCAGTTAGAAAAGACCATACACTGTATGATTCTATTTATATGAATTGCCCAGAATACAGACTTTACAGAGGCAAAAAATAAATTAGTGGTTACCTAGGGGTGGAGGTAGGGAATTAGGGGAGAATGGAGACTGACTGGCTAAGGGGCATAGGATTTCTTTCAGGAGGGATGAAAATGTTTAATATTAGATTATGGTGATTGCTGTACAACTCTGTGACTATACTAAAAAACACTGAATCGAACAATTTAAATGGGTGAATTGTATGGTATGTGAATTATAGCTTAATAAAGCTGTTTTTTAACAATTCTATTATTCGTGTGATTTAGGAAATGTCTTACCCACTACTAGAAATTATAGAATATATTTATGAATACAAATCATACTTTCGAAATGGGCACCAAAAGTAAATAGGCTGCTATTTGATGGTCAATAGCTATTGAAAAGGAGGAGGAATCGGGGAAGGTGGTCCTCATTTAACTACCTACCAGTAGGACCAAATTGAGACGTCTTCCCTCCAACTGGCAGAGCAAACTTCCGGGTCACTGGATAGAGTTCTGAATAATTGTAGGAGGGTAGATGTGGGAGATGGCAGAGAAAAAAGCTTGAAATGTGTCAGCTGAGGTAAAGTTCAGTGACTGTCATTGGATCATTTCTGTTGTTCACTCCCTCTCCTCTCCCCATTCCCCTTTATCAGATATTTGACTTTGTGGGTAATTATTGTCTGAATACCCTCTGTCTTCTAGCTAGTTCCTTTAAATATGCCTTCTTTTTTTGTCTGTCTTTCCTTCCTGTTTGGTGTTTAGAGAACAGTAGAAATAAAAGTTAATATGCAGGCAGACTGCAGAGCAAAACAGACTTCTAAAATGAGCAGAGTGGGGGGGGTAGGGGTTACTTACTTAACAGCTGTTTGGGGACTTGGCATCTGTTGGCAAATGTCAAATTCGAATAATAACTATACTGAGACTTAGTGATAGGAAACTGTAGTCTTGTATTAGACAGAGCTTCCGTAACTGCTGTACTGAGTATGTTTGTAGTTAATGTAACAATGCCTGAATTACACAACCGGTCTATTTTCACAAAATGTCTTTGCTCTTTGTGTGTATGTGTTGGGGGGTGGGTGATGATGGTGGTAGGGGAGACTGACGGGGGAGTCAGGTTTGGGAAGGGGTGTAGGCGGCAAGCAGGATGACAGGCTAGTGCCCGCCCTGACAACTCTTCTGTATCTTACCAAGGAAATGACAAGGAGGGGGCGGGCTGGGGGCTGAGTGTCTGTGGGGGAAGGACGGAGCCAGGCAGTGCAGTACTGCAGGCTCAGCTGCTCACATGTACAGCAGTACTGCTCAGTGCGGAGGAGGCAGGGGCAGAAGGGAAAACGACGGACGATGCAGAGATGGGAGTTGGGGGCTCCGATAACTTTCCACTTGTTCTTATTATTGCTGCAAGAACATCGCGGGTATCACTGAGGGTTAGGAGAGCCAGTGGGATTCCAAACAAACCTATCTGAGCTTAACGTAAATTAAACTCTGTAAAAAATTAAGCCAATTCTCTCTATATAGACATCATTCTTATTCTGCTACTGCCAGCAGTGTTCTAGTGTCGGCTCATACAGTAACAGATTAATGCTGAAAACAGCTTGCACTTTATCGGTCACTTATTCTTGACCCTTCTTAAGGACTAGTGGTTGGGTTAAGATGGCAGAGGTAGACAGTAGCTCGGAGGTCAAGATACAACAACAATTCTTTTATTCAAGGCTGGCTCTGTGTAATTCTGATAAACATATAACCACATATTCTAACTCCTTTGACACATTATCATGTTTTGAAAGTTAACTATCAGGCCAAATCTACAGTCTCAACATATTGACATTTGTGTCATGAATGAGAGTGTCCACGTATTTTTAAGAGTTTCTCTGGAGATAAAAGGCAATGGATGTTAGAGAATAACTTAATGAACCACCTCTTAAAGAACCTCTGCTTTGGGGAGCACATGGACTATTTTCTATTAACTCTTGCTCTCCCAGACTTGGAGAGGGGGACTCCCAGATAACTTTGCTTTCTGAGAAAGCCCTTGGCATTTATCCTCTGCCATGCATGACTTTACCATTCTGTTATCTGCAACAGCAATAGATAGAGGAGTCAGAGAGACTACTAGCTATCTGCTTTTCTTTCAGACACACTCAAATAGTTAACCTCTTGGATTACTCAGATAAGAAGTAGTTTGCTGTGATACTTAACTACTCAAAGGAAAATATTGGAATAGGTGTGGAAAATTACTTTCAACCATGACGACGTTCTTAGAATTACAGAATTTTAGCACAGGAACAAATCTTAACGATCACCTAGTCCCACTTCCTCATTTTACAAATGAGAAAACTGAGGTTTAATACATTAAAATTCTCAAGGTTACAAAGTACAGTCAATTTGAGTGTCGGGGCTCAAACTCTGGGCTCTTGAGTCCCACGACACTATGCCAATCTATCTCGGAAAAGCTTCATGTAGAGACTAAGCATGACATTGTTCTTAAGAAAATATTTTTCATACCAATTCTTACCATACTCTGGTAAACAGGGACTCTCTCTTGATTCAATCAGCTTTCTTTCTAGACACTAGTTCTTCTACATGTTAGATATCCACACATTTACCAGAGGCAGTCTGCCTACTTAATGACATGACACTGCTAGTGAATTTCAACAGGAAGCCAGGATGACTGGCGGGTGTTCAGTGAGTTCCTGTTGAGATGCAGCACTGTGTACTTTGTAATGACTGTGATCGCACACAAACCATTTCTAGTGGCTGCTGTCTGAAAATCTGTGGTGATCTAGGTTATGGAGTTGGACTAGCAGAGCAACAGTTTCTTTTTTTGTTGTTCTCTTATAACTAACAGAAACCAGATAGACTGGTTCTATACATACAGTGTACATAGGAAGAGCCTCTGTATATTTCCTTTTATCTCCTTTACTCGAGTTCCACCAATAAAGAGAGGCGGCATAGCAAACTGGGTACGGCAATGGCCTCTGGAACCAGACTGCTTAGGCTCAAATTCTAGTTTCACCATTTATTGGCTATGAAACCTGGGAGGCTTACTTCACCTCTCTGAGTCTCAGATCACTTATCTATGAAATAAAGACATTAACGACCTTACTGAGTTGATAAGAGGATTGGATGAATTAATATTTGTGAAGCTCTTAGCGAATGCCTGGTATTAAGGACCACATGAGCATTTTAAAAATAAACAAGATCCTTGTGGTGATTATTAAGCTTCGCCCTGCCGAGGATGAAAGAAGCATGGATATATATACAATCTCTGCATCTTCTCACAAGGAAGCAGGAGAAACCCTTCAAGGACACAATGAAGTTCAAGCCCAAGCAGTGAAATTCTATCAATAGCAAGGAAATGAAGGCCGCAAACAGATTGTGCTAGCATGTAACAAGAAGACATGGGCACAGGCTGAGTAAAAGCTGACAGTGATGGATGCAAATGGCTTTTATAGGCAATTGCTGTAGTCATTTTCCAAAGGACAGACTAACCAGACAGCCAACAGGGAAGAGTCATAAATTTATTCTGAGAGAAAGGTTTTTTTCAGTCACACTTAGGTGACTGTTGGTATGTGGGTTAAATGTAAACAGAGGATTATATTCTTTCCCTCAACTCTGAATAAATGGTCCTCACATGTAAGTTGGGTTTTGCAGGTCAGAAAATAAAAGGAAATGAAACAATATAAATATGTCAGAAAACATTTCAGAGCAATGAAGCAGGGAGTTCTTTAAAAAGGAATACATACGTTTGGGGGAGGCATGTGGGCTGTCTGAGGCGATCTGTCTCATCCGTGTTCCATGGCAGCTGAGGGCCACAAGTCTGGAGATGATGGCAGTTTTGCCGAACCCAATGTTTCCCACAATCACTACTCCTTGGTTCACACTGGCATTTGAACTTTGAAGTTGAGCATCTATTTCGTGGAAAACCCAATCCCGGCCAACAAACACTGACTCTGTAGTGATGCTGGGTACTTCAAACAGCAGAGGCTTCAGGGAGATATCTGGAGGCCTATAAGGTGCAAAGCGAACTAGAAGGAACAATAAGAAAACACAGAACTCAGGCCAAACCATCAACAGTGAGAGAAATAAAGAAAAGAAGCAGTATGGTATATGAGACTACTTGCGTTACAGTATGATGGTATTCTGGTTTATTCAGAAAATAATAAAACTTTGAATTTTGGTTCTACACAGATAAGCAATGGCAGGTGAGTTAGAGCCATTTGATATTCTAGTTGGTAAAACACAAACACTGCTCAAACAGTAATGATTTATGAAGTCAGAAAGTCAGGGTAATGTTCAAAATTATTCAACAATGGGGATGGCCCAGGCACCAGCAATCAGGACGGATGCAAAGTCGTACAGGTGTAGGATCCTGAAGGCCTTCTTCTATGCCTGGGGATAACCTTATAATTGTTGGACTGTGGGGAGATGCAGAGTTGGAGTTTCTGGGCGAGAGACCAGGCAGCCAGTTGGCTGACAGCATCAACTCTTTACCAACCAGTAAGGATGTATTTCAATATTTAATAACCAATATGGCCGTACCAATACATATTAGCCCCATAGAAAGCAATGTAAAGAGGAGTTGTCTGTTTCTTTCAAAATACCAACGAAAACAGTAATTCCTTTAAGTTCATGATGGTATTTAAAAAAATCTAATAGGTATATAAGGGAAATAAAGCCTCTAAAGGCTCTGATGGTTTAAAAGGTCTTCAACATGTTAAGCAGTCAAGGAAGCAGAAACCAAACTTTTTTACCTAATGTCTTTGCACCTGTACTGATTGTATTCATACCAACTAAGAAAAAAAAAAGATTTTTTGCTTATACACACCTTTCTTGAGGACAAATCCCTATTGCTTTTCCCAAGATTTTTTTTTCTATGTTTACATAGTTGTGGCATATGCTAAGGGCCAAGCATGAGTTCTACATTCAATAGTTCTCTAAAACTACATAACAGATGTGACTTAGTTTCAAAGATCAACCTTCTAATTATATTGATGGTAAAAAGATGTCCTGCCTGACCTCCCTTATCTGGGCTAAATGCCTTCCTAATTATTCTGAGAGTAGCTCTGAGATGTTTCATTTCATCTCTCTGGAACCAGGTATTTCATTTCTAGATCTTTAACCTTAGCACAGTGCTTTAACACAGAGTAGGTGCTCAATAAATGTGAACTGAAAGAATCAATTACAAATAAGGTATTTCACGAACACCATTTTATATTTTGGAGAATAAAGGCCAGGAGTGGGAAGGGGACGAGAACAGATGGAAGGGAAATCATAAAGGGGGAAACGAGATCTATTTACATTGCTTGTATTATTCTAGAACACACTTAAACCACTTATACATCATAAAATGACATCTAGAAATGGCAGCCTACTTGACAAAACACGCATGTACATGTATGTAAGCATGCATACATGTACACACTCTCATATACAACAGTCTGAAAGCCATTAGAATGATAATTGAGCACTTAAAAAAGGGGTAACAATTCCAAAACTAATGCAAATAATTAAAAATATAAAGCCAAACTCTAATAATAGAAGCAAATAGTTTCCTTATCAGTTTTAAAATGTTCTAAATTTTCACTTAAAAAAAGGGGGAGCTGTGGAGATACTGCTAGATGGTCACTTATAATTTCTTGATTAACATTTCCTTGCCAAAACTATTTTCAAATCCATAACTGTAAGTACAGAAATCTGAAACATTAGACTTTAACTTCCTAAAAATATTCTTTTTAATTCTAGTATCTCATAGCTAGTAGAGTCTATTTCACTTTCCTTAAACATTATTTTATTGCGCTATAATTCACATACCCTAAAATTCACCTTTTTAAAGTATATAATCCAGTGGTTTTTTGTATATTCACAAAGCTGTACAACCATTACTAAATCCTGAATATTTTTATCATCCTCCAAAGAAAACCCTTTACTCATGAGTTGTCCCTCCCCACTCCCCCTTCTTTCAGCCCCTGGCAACCAGAGACTTTCTCTCTATAGATTTGCCTATTCCAGACATTTCACATATATGTTATCATATAATAGGTGGCCTTTTGTGTCTGGCTTCTTTCACTAAGCAAGATTTTGAGGTTTGTTCATGTTGTAGCATGATCAGTGAGTGCTTCATTCTTTTTGTTGCTGAATAATATTCTATTATATGGGTATATCATGTTTTGTTTATCCATTTATCAGCTGAAGCACATTTGAGTTGTTTCCACTTTTTGGCTATTATGAATCATGCTGCTATGAACGTTCGTGCCCAAGTTTTTATGTACATGTTTTCAATTCTCTTGGATATATATCTTTGAGTGGTACTGCTGGGTCATATGGAAACTCTATGTTTAACTGGTAGAAAGTACCAATCTGTTCTATTTTACTTTTGCTGTTTTTCACAGAATAAATGTTTTTTACAGAATAAAAAAATTTTACAATAATCAATATTCACTATAGAAAATTTAGGAATAGATAAATAATTGTATTCCCACTAGCCAGAGAAGAACCCTACTCACATATATTCTGAGTTTTGTTTACAGCAATATACTTATTTTAAAAACAAGAAAAGGGATCAGACTACAGATACTGTTTCATAATCTCCTTTTTTTCACTTAGCAATTTCAGAGTTCTAAAAAAGTTGATTCTGTCAGACTTGCCAACTTAATGGTTGCTTCAGTGGAGAGACTGATTCTTGGGGTGCCTTATTCCACCATTTTCCATGATGTCACTTGACAGTAGGGGGCTGCTAACCATTCATACGGTTTTCTGGGTATTTGAGTGCCCTGACTGGGCAGACACTCAACAAACATGCTGAGCTCTGGCTGAACAGTCACTGGAATCTCCGGGAGGAAAAAGAAAACAGAACATCAGTTGGCTTGAGATGAGTCTAATTAGCCTAGATACCTAAAGTCACACAGAATTTAGGGAAGGAACACAGAAATGGTTTCAAAACTAGAATCAAAACCTCATTCTGAATCCAAAGTCCAGTGTTTTTTTTCCATTGTTATGTTGCAACTGCTCCATAGGATGTCACTGTTAAATCTTGAAGTGGCATGAGTTCTCTCACTGATGATTTGAACTGATAGGCTTAGCTGACAGGTTAGGCTATCTTTTCTCCTTCACCTCTCCTATGCGTTCCTTTAGGAGCTGCATGCGTGGCCAGAGATGACCTTTCCAGGGAGGTTAAAGCCACTCAGAGACACCTGCTTTCTAACCTAACTTGTCTCTTCAGGTCTGAGATTACAGTTTGCATCAAAAGGGGCTTTCATGAATATGACCAATGCCAACTTATAAAATGGAATAAGTATAGACTCAATTTAAATGTTTAAGTTTTAGTTTTTCAGAAAAATTCTATTAACATAACTTGTTCTCATGTAGATGTAATCTCTCATATTTTATTCTACTGAGAAAGCTTTGACATTTAAAAAAGTTATTTTAAAATTTTTCTAAAAACGTAATCAATTCACAAAAGCCTCAAGGGAAGAACAGACAAAATTAGCCTAGTACCATATGGTAAAACAAGTGTAGCTACCAAGAACAGCCTAGAAACAACTTCTGTACCTCTGAACCTACGGCTTTTGTCAGATCAGTATGATAAAAGAAAGACATACTTCTTACGTACCAACAGTAAATTTGGGGCACATGAACAAGGCAGTACTTTGGCCTGTATAGTGGCACATGAAGGTAATGAATATTCTCTGTAGAATTCATGTTCCTAAATAAATGTTTCTTTGTTTGGGATACCAGCTGGCTTTCAAGAGATTTTCTAAGGCAGAAACCACCGAAATAATCCAGTAAAAAATTACCACGCAACTATAGCTGAGCTAAGGGAAAAACATGAGCTAATCCATACCATTTAGTAACAGATGTGGCTTTCTTACCCCTGGCACTCAAGAGGTGGCAGGCAGTCCCAGGGCAGCAATAGAATGGGGAGACCATCCCATCCTTCTCAAAACATGCTAAAAAGTATATTGATATCTGGAATTTACTTCAAAATTCATAAAAAATGACTGGTGGATAAAGACATAGGTAGATGGATATAGAGAGGTGATATAATAAGATAGTAAAATGCGGATGATATTATTGAGGTGGTGGGTATGAGTGTTTATTGTAAAAAAATTTTTTTTCGTATATCTGAAAAATTTCCAAATAAAATGTTGAAGGAAAAAAACATTCCAATAGGGCACACAAATAAGACAGTCTTTGGAAAGCAGTTGTTAAAAGGGGTTTAATAATCACTCCAGACTCAGATCAGTGTGTGCATCTCTTCAGTGCAAATTAGGCTTGCAGCCGACAAATGAATTCACTCTAGGAAACAGTCTCTGTGAGACCATCAATAAGTATAATTATATACCTAGGCTTATAGAGAAAATTGACCTTTCTTTAACTGAGGTAAAGAGTAAACATTTAAAAAACAAAAGTGCATTAAGGCTAACAGATCAGCTTGCTCAAATGCAAATATAAACAGCTGCAGCAAGGGGAAAGAGGAAGTGGAAGTTGGGGCAAAAGAGCTCTAACTGGATTTAGACTAAAGCATATTTACTCATGGAAAACAACCATGAATCATCTTAAAAGAAGTCGGTCACAGGACCAGCAGAAGAAAGGGTGTGTGTAACACAGCCAAGGTCTGGTGAAAACAGGAGCAGAGTTGTATTTCCTCACATTCTTCCATAATGACTGTTAAGTCTAGCCTGGAAGCACCTCTGTTCCTCAGTACAAAAGATAACTTCTTAGGGTTCATGCCATGTACACTATTCACAGAGCAGAGGAAAAACACATGCGCTTCAGACAAAACCTGGTATCATATTAGCACCAAACATAAGTCAAAAAACATGCCTATTTTTTTCTTAAGGAATACTTAAACCAAGGCACATTTAATCGTCTACTGAATTTCCAGAAGGCTCACTCTCCTATTTACAACAGTCAAATCTCTTTAGGGTCTATTGTTTCTTCTTGGTGCTCTGGAATAGAACTACAGAAGGCAGCTGTTTTTCCTACCCTAGGAAATGAGTTTTTGAAGATTGTAAAGCAATTTGAAGCAGGTCCTAAAGGACAATCTAAAGATAACAGTCTCCTTATTTCACATAACTTCTGCTAAAAAAAAATAGATTAAATAAAGCAGAGTCACTTTTTGGGTCAGCAGGGAAACATAGCAAAGTGTGTAAAACTGTGGATTCAGAGCCAGATGCCTCAGTTTGTAACCTGTCTCTGTTCTTTTCTACCTGTGTGACCTCAGGATAGTTACTTACGTTCTTGATATCTCAGTTTTCTTCATTTTAAAAATAGGGATAAACAATCACTCCAAGAGGACTGAATGAGTTAATACGCGTAATGTGCCTAGGGCAGTGTCTGGTTGTTAACTGTGGTAGCTGCTAGCACTAGCCACACTAGGAAGCCAATAAAAGACATCCAGTGTAACCACAATCACCCCCGCCCATACACACTTCTTTAAAATAAAATAAAATAAAAAGGATATTGAGAACATACTGACTCTCTCTGAGCCCTCTTCTTTTTGAGGCTTCGGACTTATCTCCCTCCTTCCTTTCACGACCCAAAATTTTGAAAGAGCCAAGCTTGTTATCTTCACTTCCATAGCAGTAACACATGCTAGCCTGGTCTCCTCCTATTTTACTCTGCTGAAATTGTTTTGGTGAAAGTCACTAAAGACTTTCTAACTGTTAAGTCCAATGATTTATTTTCAGTCTTTATGCTTCTTAACCACTCCTCAGTATTTAACAGTTTTAACTAACCCCTACTTTTTGAAATACATTCCTTCTTGGGCTTAAGAGGACAACACTTTCTTCTAGTTCTTTTTTTTGTCTTCTCCTCCTGATGTGTCTTTAATGATTCTTCCCCTTCTAGTCCAGCCCTAAAATAGTGGCACATAAGGTTCTACATTTTATTGTTTTTTCTTCTTTCTTCATAATCTCCCTGGGTAATCTCAAAGGAATAGATTAATGGCTTTCACAACTATCTAAGTGGTGATGGTTTATATTTCCATTCCAGATCTCAGTCCTAAGCTCCTGTATAGCATTTTGGACAACTTATAACAGTTATGTATTTGGATTTCCAGTAGAAATCTCAAACTTAACATGTTTAAAACTAAAGTTATTATTATCTCACTCACTTTAACCTGTTCAGTCTCTTCTATTTGTTATCTCAGCTAATGAAATATCACTATCTGCCTGGTCTTCCAAGATAGAAAGTTGGGACTTGCCAGGATTTCTTCTTTCTTAATCTTTACATATAATTTGTCACAAGTCCTATCAATTATTCTTGAGAAATATCTTTCAGATAGAATTCCTTTTTTCTTCTCCCATCTCACTACTACTTATAATAGTGGTGTAACCTTGGAGGAGTTGCTGGATCTAAGCCTCAGTTTTGTCATATGTAAAATGAGGATAAAAAGAGCATCTACCCTATAAGGTTAAATGAAAAAATGTATGTTAAGTTCTTAGCTCAGAACCTTAATCCTCAACGAATGATAGTCATATAATTTAGGTCCCCAATATCTCTTGCTTTTACTATGTATTTAAACAGGCTTTAATGAACAACCTTGCATCCCACATATCCCTTCTGTAAATAGCCAGCAAATATATGTATCTGACATGATCATGTCAACCTCTGCACTTCTATCCTCATATCTCATCAATTCACTCTACTGCAATCCCCCACCATATTAAGTCCTTATTAACTAGTGCAGTTCTTATTCATATGGCACATATATTCAGTAACATTTACTAAGTGAACTCATGAGTGACAACAGTGAATATGGATTTTCCAATCTAAACTGCAGGGAAATGTGTATAGACTTGGTTTTATTAGAACAGGAAGGCTAGGGGAAGACGGTTACAGGCTGCAAACCCAGGTCTTTGGAAAATCACTGCTCTGCACTATGACAATAAAAGGAAAGAAATCATTTGTTTGCCACCTTTCATGGATACATTCCTGTTTAAAGGCTACTGTCATAAACATTAAATAATAAGACAGGGGACAAAAATGTTATTTTCCAAGCTCTGTGCACATTATAAGGAAGGCCTGGATGCTGGCCAAGGCACTGACAATCAAAGACTTGTATTCCTACAGGAAGCTGGGGGAAAAGAAAATGTGCCTTGGAGTTAGTGTCTAGAGAGGACAGAATAGATATTTTTTAAGACTATTTTCCTTTATTTTAGAAAAGTCACTGAGAAGGCTGGATCTACACACATCCATTTGGTTAACTAACGTCTTACTAATGCTACATATGAGATTTATTGCTGTGAAAAAAATGACCACACGTAATTATAGGTACAATATGTATTTTAGCTTATAGAGAACCCAATTCTAACTACCAAGACAGTCATTTTCTAATGAGAGATGGATTTATGCTCTGGTCCACTCCACCTATAATTTTCTTTAAACAAAAAAAAATTTTAAAACTTTTTTTGTTGTTTTTGTTTTTTGTTTTTGTTTAAGGAGGCTGCAGCTCCCAGTGGCCCAGGTGGGGACTGAACCCGCAACCTTGATGTTATTAGCACCACGCTCTAACCAACTGAGCTAACTGGCCACCCCTCTTTTAAAAAATTTGACATGAATTTCCACTTCTGGCCAAGATGGAATAACAAGGACTAGATTTACCCTCCCACCTAAAACAACCCCCAAACAAACCAACCTCTGGACAAGATATACGAGTATGAAACAATGGTTTTTCAAGACACTACACATAGGCAATGAAAAACAGTGATCCTCCTCGCCCCCCGCAGAGATGAAACACAAATGAGGCAAACTGTATGACCACTTACTGCCTTGAGAAAATTTCTAGGCCACAATGTAGGGTGGGATAACCCAGTTAGATTCTGGCACACACACTTAGTTGAGGAGATGGAGCTAAGACTCCAGGGAGACCAAGGCAGCAACTTATAAAAGGATTGAGCACTGGAAAGGAGAAAGCTTTACAGAAATAATTCAGGAGATATGTGTAGAGTAATCAGCAGAGTATTGATTGGCACATGTATTTGAGAAAATGACCCAAGACCAGGAAAAGACTTAAGCTAGAGGACGAGTGGGAAGAGTGTTCACTGCTTATATAGGGCCAGGAATAAGTGCCTGTTCCTACCAGCCAGAATGGAAAACATCACAATATATAGGACATTGGGTAGAATACTCAGAAAGGTCTTGTCTCACTAGTACAGAATAAGACCTGTAATAAATATTGTTCTGGTCCTACTCAACAAATTTTAATGGCAAGGTAATCATACTGTTACCAAATAACTTAATCATATTCCAGAAAAAGTTAAAGAATATTTATAAGAATACAAAAATATCCAACACCCAATGAGGTAGAATTTAAAATGTCTGGCACCCAAACAAAGATTATCAGCCATGCAAAGAAGCAGGAAAATATGAACCATAATTAGGAGAAAAATAAATCAATTAAAATTGACCCAGAACTGACACAGATGTTAGAATTAACAGAGAAAGATATTAAAACAGTGACTCTAAGTATATTCCATTGGTTCAAAAGTGGGGGCATGGAAGATAAGAAAGACCCAAATTAAAGCTCTAGAGAAAAAAACTACATCATCAGAAATAAGAAACACACTACATGGAAAAAAAAAACCCAACAAAAACACACTATGTGGGATTAGTGATAAATCAGAAAAGAATATATTATTGACATTACAGAAGATGAGTGACCTTGAAGACATAGGAATAAAAAGTATCCAAAATTAAACACACAGAAAAAACCCCCACAATCCTCTAAAATGAAAAGAGCATCAGTGAACTATGAGACAACTTCAAGTGGCCTAATATAGGTGTAATTGGTGTTCCTGTCGGTGGGAAGACAGAAAATATATTTAAAGAAATAATGGCTATGACGTTTCCAAATTTGATGAAAACTATAAACTCACTGATCCAAGAAGTTCGATGAGCCCCAAGTGCAAGAAATATGAAGAAAATGACACCAAGGCACATAATAATCAAATTGTTCAAAATGAATGATAATGAGAAAACCTTAAAAGCACCCACAGAATAAAAAGACACATTAAGTATAGTGGAGTAATCTGGATGACAATAGATTCCAACAATAGGATGACAGTAGACTCCTTTTCAGAAACAATGCAAATGAGAAGGCAATGGACCTACAGCTTTAAATTATGAAAAGAAACAAAGCAAAACAAAACCTATCAACCTAGAATTCTATACCCAGAGAAAACGTTTTTCAAAAATAGTGGCCAAATTAATTTTTTCAGCTTTTATGTATATGAAAAAGTCTTTACCATCAGCAGATCCACAATACTAGAAATGTTAAAAGAAGTCCTTCAGGAAAAAGAGAAATGATACCAGACAGAAATATGGATTAACACAGTAATCAATAAGATGTGATATTAGCATCAAGACAGACAAATAGATGAATGGAACAGTAGTAGTCCAGAAACAGATTCATATATGTATGGATGACTTATTTTTGATAAAGGTGCAAAAGGAATTCAGGAGATATCTATATGCCAAAAAACAAAAACAAAAAAAACCTGTGATACATGTCACACACCATATACAAAAATTAACTCAAAATCAAACATAGACCTAAATATAAAACCTAAAACTGCAAAACTTCTAGAAGAAAATGTAGGAGAAAATATGTGTGGCCTTAGGTTAGTCAAAGAAATCTTAGCTATAACACCAAAAGAATGATCCAGAGACAATAATTCATAAACTTTTAAAAAATTCATGAACTTTTAAAAACTTCTGTTCTTCAAAAGACATCATTAAGAGAATGAAAAGACAAGCCATAAACTTGGAAAAAATATTTGCAAAAGCACATATCTGATAAAGGACTTGCAGCCAAACTATGTAACACACTCTCAAAACTCAATAATAAGAAAAGAAACAACCCAAGTGGACAAAATATTTCAGCAGACACTTCACCAAAGAAGGTATTTATTTGATGGCAATTTAAGCACATGAGATGACCAATGATAAGCATAATGTTGTACAGCAGATCTCTAGAACTTTTTCATCTTGTATGACTAAGACTTTATACCCACTGAACAGAAACTCCCCATTTTCCCCTCCCCACAGGCCCTGGTAACCACCATTCTACTTTGTGGCTCAATGAGTGTGACTAGTTTAGATACCTTATATAAGCAGAATCATGCAGTATTTGTCCTTTTGTGATTGGTTTATTTCAGTTAGTATAATGTCCTCAAGATTTACCCACATTATAGCATATGACAGTTATTTCCTTGTTTATGGCTGAATAATATTCTATTATATGTATATGCCACATTATCCATTCATTCATCGATGGATGGTTAGGTTGTTTCCACCTCTTCACTATTGTAAGAAATGCTGCAATGAACATGGGATGGGAATGCAAACATCTCTCCGAGATCCTGATTTCAATGCTTTTGGATAAATACCTAGAAGTAGGATTGCTGGATCACATGGTAGTTCTATTTTTAGTTATTTTTGGAACCACCATACTGTTTTCTATAAGACCTGTATCGTTTCACATTCCTAATAACAGTGCACAAGGGTTTCAATTTTTCCATGCCCTCATCAACACCTGTTATTTTGTGTGTTTTTTTCAATAATGGCCATTCTAATAGATGTAAGGTGTATTCTTTGCTGATTTAATTTGCATTTCCCTGATGATTAGTAATGTTGAACATCTTTTCATATACCTGTTGGCCATCTGTACGTTTTCTTTGGAGAAATGTCTATTGACCATTTTTAAATTGGGTTATTTGTTTTTTTGCTATTGAGTTTTAGGAGTTCCTTATATATTTTAGGGGGGGTATTAACCCCTTATCAGTTATATGGTTTGCAAATATTTTCTCTCATTCCATAGGCTGACTTTTATTCTATCTCTTTTTAAGTACTGTAAAATACAAATGCCAAAGTAATTTGTTTCCATTATAACTCCGTTACTTTTGGGTTCCAGGTATCTTTCACATTAGAATTCAACTTTTCCCCTTATCTTGAATGTAATTTAACCTATGTTTATTTCTCTTTTTCTTTTTTCTTATACTCTACTTGTCCCCCTATTATTATTCAGTTAACACAGCTAAAAACACTGAGTTACTGTCAGTGATTCCATATGGAAAAGAACCTTACAATGCAATTCATTGTGTTAATTCTCAACTGGCATAGAAGTGATTTTAGGCTCTGTTTTTGTATGAATTAATAAAATCATTAAGCATTGTCTAGGCACTTTCTCATACATTATTTTAGTATATCAGCTTCTTTAGTTCCTGTCCATCACATGTCCTCTTTCATGGTCCATCTGACAGTGTCCATGTTTTAAAAAAGTTCTTCAGCTTTTCTTATGTATCAATAGAATTAATTTTAAGGTAATAACAAACCATAACCTGTCTTCTCCAAAACTACATTTTTTAGTTTTCTAGATTCTATACTAGACAAAGATGATAGCAATGATAACTGTAAGACAGAGAAATGACATTATCTGAGCTACTTTTTAGAAAGATTAATTTGGCAGCCAGGCATTAGCTTGATTAGAATATGGAAAGACCAGGACAGGGAGAAGAGCTAATTAGCTGTACTGAGAATGGAGAACAGGGAAGAATGTGAGGAATTCTGACAGAACCTTCAGGGTGTCATAACTGACTGGATATAGGAGATAATAAAGATGGTGATTCTAAGCTGACTCCAGAATTTAAAAGCTCAATGAGAGGGAAAATTAGGGTACTATTAATAGAAATAAGACAGAAGCTGTTTGGGGCTAATGAATCACTATGGTACCCTCTCTGATCATAGCCCCTGCTAAAAGAACAGCCATCTGGCAATTAGTGTTTATATGTAACTCTGTTTCCCATCTCTAACACCTCAGAATCCTGACTATCTACAATTAGCCATTTTATTGCTATTATTGTACTGCTTATTGCTTTTTATATTATATTGTCTATGACATAGTACAGCATGGTGTTTAAGAGCACAGGCTCTGGAGTTGGCCAGATATGAAATGAATCCTGGCACTGCCAATTACTAGACATGTATCCTTAAGCAAGTTATTTAACCTTTCTAAGTCCCAGTTTCCTTACTTCCACCACTTACATCAAAGAGATGTGAGGATTACATAAGAACATGTTTAAAGCTCTTAGAACTATGTCTATAAAGAATAAGCACTCCAATAAATGTAAGTTATCACTTTTATCTATTTAAAGCGTCCATTCTCAACATTTGTCTTAGTATTTTAAGAAGTCCACTGTATCCTAATAATGTAGGGATAAAAAAAGGAAAGGCTTATTTTACTCTGGAAAATAATACTTTGACTCTTTGAATAACTTCTATATTAAATTTCAGCTTTCTGACATTGGTCTCACAGGAAAAAATTTTTTTTTGAGAAAAATTTGGAGTCATTGCTGAATGGAATTTTCAGGAAGGAAACAAAGATCTTTGGAAAACAGTAACAGAAGTAGGGAAAACCTAACTCTCCCAAATGTTGCGACTTTTTACATGTTTCCTCGCATTTAATACCGCAAAATGTAGGGAAAATATAAAAATAGTAAAGCTTTTAAAATGTGAAACATTTGATAAAATAATTATTAATATATAACTATGTCAATATAATTGTGTGCTATTAGATTGCTGGCCTTGAAGGTGAGACACAGAGTTATTTTTATTGGAGCATCAAAACTGGCTAATTACTTGAAATTTAAGATTTAACATTTTTAAGTGAACTTTAGTGATGAAATAGCTATGGTCCAACAAAGGAAATTCTCTAGTTCTCTATTTTATTAGTATCTGGGGAAGTTACTCCATAAAAAAAACCTCTTATATACCAAAAGATTGGAAAGCTTGGGTCATTTTACTGAATCAAAAAAATGTTTTGTAAATTTGTTGGCATTATGGCTACTTTAATAAGGTTTAGTCACGTTTGGAAAAAAAAAAAGATAGAAAGATTAACCGGGAAGCTGATTCTTGAAATCTAATTTAGATCAAAACATCAAAATGGCTTAATGGTTAAATTATTAGTTTGGTGCAAAAGTAATTGCGGTTTAAAAGGTTAAAAATAATGGTGAAAACCTCCAATTACTTTTGCACCAATCTAATATATTTTTTTTATTGTACTTAAGGCATTTAAAACATTTTGTTATTTACTCTTGCAGAATTAGATAATTAGAATTTTTTTCATGTTACTCCACAGCCCTTCTTTAACTAGGTGTGTTAGTTAATGCAAGGGGTCAATGTGTGCCTGTTTTTCTTTTTCTCAAAGGCTATTTCTCCCTTGTGGGTCTTGTAGGGGAACTTTGTTGTATATTAGCTACTGCTTGGGTTTTCAGAATTTAAGATGGAATTTACCAAATAAGGCTGGCTTATATAAACACCAGATCTGTGTACCTATCTGAAGGTACAAGTAGTGATCTGCTTTAAAAAAAAAAATCACAGCCAGACTACTCCAAAAAGCATAAACTAGTTTCTAGCAGACATTCAAAGACATCCAGAGTGAAAACTGCACTTTCAAATTTTGGGGTGCTTTGCAAAAAAGAGCTGGCAGTTATGTGCATGCAACCTTATCTCTGGATTTTGAATTTACCTAAACAGAAAGAAATTTAATCTTGTAAAAATAAAACAATGAACAATGAGATAGAAAAGGCTGATGGAAATATTCTTCTGTAAATGTGAGAGCCAGCCAGGCAATGATCAAGGTGACTCAGCAACCTCAGGGGTGTGTGAGTCAGTGGCCAATGCAAGATTATTAGCTTCATGACATGCATCTTAGTCATCTTCATAAAGGACTCATTGTTTTGGAAAAGTAAGGGACTCACAAATGGTATGAAACACTGATTTTATTTGATAAAAATTGAATTCTTTGCTTTGACAAAGCCAAGCTAACTGTGGCAGGGTCAATTTCACATAAATTCTACCAATGAGTCAGACTATCATTTGCACATACACCCTGCAACCTAGTATCTAATAAAGCAGTTATTAATTAAACTCAATGCCTGTGAATGGCCATTTATGCAATGGGATTTAGTAAAAGTCCTAAGGAAACCAGCATATTTTGAGAAATAAGTTTTAATTATGAATGTGTAATCTCTTTAAGCACAACAGTGTGATTATGATTTAATATTAGGCAGGTCAGAGTCTTATCATTAATAATTTGTTGTTAATTTACCCCAAGTAACTACTATTCATAGTCATTATGCTATCATTTGTTTTGTGTATTTTAACTCTTCCTGCTTCCCTTTATATATTCCATCATAAGGCTTATTACATTTACCCATAAAAACCAACACCTCTTCCTTCCTTTTACTAGGCAGCAAAATTAGTTTCTGTCTTTCTCCATGGAGTGAGATTCCATTAAGATGATCAGAAAGACTGAGAAATTCCAGGTGGATAATTTCTAGCCTAACTCCACATTAACAAGCTGATGATTAAAAATTTTTTTTAAATGGATCCCAATATAATTTTAAAAACTGGAGTTAAAAACTTTAATAAGGTTTCAAGTTAGTATCAGTGAAGGACATTAGGTTTTGGGGCTAGGAAAGGCACTTGTGGAAGGTTAACCAGCTCTATACCCTGCACTAGTATATAATCTTCCCTGTTTGATCCTTAAAGCTCAAGCTCTTGATGGTTGACAGCTAGGAAGCTAGTAACTTGCTGTAATGGGATCCTGAACAGTGCACTTATGTGACCTTCTCCCCAGTGTTGGCCTGGGTCTCTGGAAACATCAATTTTGACAAGACAGCTGTTCAAAACAGCTGTCCTAAGGAAAAAAAGAAAAAAAAAAAAGACTTTTTAGTACCAGTGAAGCAAATGTTAATACCTCACTTGAAAACCCAAATTCTAGCTCAGTTGTTACCCTGGCAACGTCTATCTCAGCAAGCAAAAGACTACCATTATGATCAAACAAATGCAGTTACTAGGAAGGTAATTGTTAAAATGAATTATACTTGTATTCTTAAACCATGTTCATGAACAGCTTCTAACCAATTCTCAAACTACCTTTTTTTTTGCATTCTGTAAACAGATTGCATGATCCATAAAGGCACAAAACTTACCTTCAATTATAATGGTATCCTCTGAACCAGTGTGATCTGGGGCCCCCGGAGGGTTCTCAAGACACTTTCAGAGGGTTCACAAAGTCAAAACTATTTTCATAATACTAGTAGGTTATTTCTCTTTTTCCATTCTCATTCTCTTACAGTGTGCAGTGGAATTTTCTAGAGCTTACACGATGTTAATACATAACGGGTCTATTATTGTTTTTTAAAAATGGACAAATATTTTAAAATTTCTCAGTGTTAATTTCTAACATGGTAAATATCAATAGATATAACTCATACAAATACAAGTCTTTTAGGGTCCTCAATAATTTTTTAAGTGTGTAAAGGGGCCCTGGGACCAAAAAGTTTGAGAACCACTGCTCTATACAAACTAGTGTAGGCCTGCCTGTGTGAAGCACCCAATAAATGCTTGCCATCTCTTTAGACAAATATTCAAGTGATATTATTTCAGATAATTTGTATACTTGGAGTCAGTCAGTAAATTTAGTACCTACTGCATAAACTACAGTGTAAATATCCATTAACTACCTCTCTGAAGATCCAGGGGCTTTTAAAACCAGAATTGTGATTTTAAAAAGTATTTCATATGACTTGAGTAATATTTTAAAGTGTAGAAAGATATACCTCTAATGTAGAAAGCTATATCTTAATTTAGATTAAAAAAAGGTTTCCAATTACTTTATTACTTTGTTTTTGGGTAAGTTGTTTTATTCCAACCATAACCAGAAGAAGAAAAAGATAAAAAACTGAAATACGACTGCAATTTGTATGTACCTTCAAATAAATTTTTTAAAAATCATCCTCGGAAAACAATATGATTCTGTTTCTACAATAAAGGGCAATGTTTGGGGTATAATGATCACAAACTATAAAAGTTTGTCAAGCTGATCTATGGAAACATAGGTAAAGTCTGTCCAAGTTGGCTTTACCTTCTTGTTAACATGTTTTAAGTTATATCATAAGCCACAGAGTGCACTTGTAAACAGTAATCAAGATAACATGTTCCTTTTTGAGGGAAGATTATTAATCTAGAACTTTGAGGTCTGGGGCCTCAAAGTTCTAGATTAAAGTACACTGATTTTAGAAGGCAAAATACTGCTGAGTGAACCTCCAGTCTCCTATGGATTAATGCACTCATCTGGGTGGCATGTACTAACCATTTAGCCTGCTGAAAGAAATCCTCTTGAAAGAAAATACAACTTTAAGGAACTGAAACTCTAATAGCATAGTACCTTTATCAATGGACAAACTCCATCTTTAATTATTAATGTAAATAATAAGCTGAGAAACTGTTGCAAGGAATATAAAATTAGTTTTGTTAAGGATGCATCAGTTAGGGAGAGAGTTTCTTAAAGACTTAGCTTCGAAAAAAATCTTTGGATGTACTTTGGTTTTACTGAATGTTTAAGCTGAAGCTCAAGGCAGTAGAAAAGATTTTTGTTGTATTCAAGATACAACTGATATTTGTGTGTAAACATCAAGCTCACTAGAATGCATTTGTCAAAGATCTTACTAAATCTCCAGATACTAGAAGTGGGCATGTGCCATTTAGTATCAATAAAACCCAACATGAAGAGTTCTCAAAATACACAGCTGAAATCTGTCAATTTTGTTTTCTATGTAGTATGAAATCCATTATTCATTGACTAGCAAAGCAGAAAGTAAAATCAACAATGTCAATATGTTTTTCAGTAATGAGATGTAAGGTGATGCCAATACGGCAGATTTTCAACCAAATCTGAAAGTCTATATAGATCAATAATTGTGTCCAAACTTCTTTATTATGGCTATGCATCTGGTCTTGGAACAAATCATTTATTTGGTCTTTTGACTAAATGTGTTCAGGCTTTGGGTATAATCAATTTACCAGCACACTAAAGCAGTACTTGACATAATTCTACTTTCTGGACTGGAAACACACAATTACATATACTAAACAACTAGTATGTCGCTAACTGAAGAAACAGCAAGCATGATAGACATGATTAAGAATTAAAACTATGACTAAGGCCATCAACTCACTATTACTGATGGGAAGGATGGTCATTTTAGCACTACAGACAATTATTTTATGCTCCCAGTTACCTATCCATAATTGAAACTATCAGCACAATGACTTCCAAAACGGACAGCAGGCATGTATGAATCTTTTCCTGTGTGAGTTATGCACGTGGTACTATATAGGTTAGAATGGGGCATAGGAGAAAAGATGATGAGAACAAAGGAAAGATGAAAATCTGTAAGATCCAATAAAAAACATACTTGATGTAGTAGAGCTCTGGATTACTAGATATTGGAGAAAGCAGACCATCAGTTAAGGCTATCAGAGCCAGTTTGGTTCATTTTGAGCAAACAAAAGGCACAAGCAGACACCTGTAATGGCCTCTCAACTGGCACGTGGTTGTAACAAAATGATGTCTTTGAAAAGGTCAGGATACCGACTGTAGAAGCATGTAGCATGCACAAGGAGTGTAAAGAAACAGGTGCCTGATTGGGAAAAGGATAAGTTGTTTATATGTTGCCAGGACAGATCAAGAAAATTAAAGTACTGTATGTCACTGGAAATGCCCACTAGAATGAAAATGAAATTCTCTAGCAAAACACATGCTTATCAGCACCAAGTTCACATGAAGTATGGCTGGGGCTGAAGTTGTTCAATAATCACTTCTGAAATCCAGGATCTTAAAAAGGTTATTTCCCCCATCACCACCAGCCCTTTAAACTTGTTTTCTTTCAGAATGTCAAGGAATCACCACTTCTAAATGTTGGTAATTACAATGCCATTGGGCAATCTATTTGTATTTATCTTTCTCTTCTATGGTTACATGCTCACTTCTTAAGGGAGGTTTAAACAAGTGTGGCAATGGGAAACCAAGGAACTTTTGGCCTCCTGCCCATTTCCATTTTCTCCAGGGCATCCCCAGGCAAAGCTGTCCTGTGGTTCTAACCTCTTAAATCCTGTTGCGTGCGAGCACCGCCCATGCTTTGTCTCGGCATTCGAAGAGAAGTTCTCAAAGGTGTATGTCTCTGCTCATCCAGGTAAGCAAGGTCCTCCAAGTGCGCAGAACTTGTGGCTGACAAGACAAAAGAGCTGAGTCAGAATGTGTAAAGTTTTCAAAAACTGTCAGTCAGTCCGTATCTCCTAAACTTTGGAATCAGCGCTTACTCCAGCAGACACATTTACCGAGAGTCTGCTAGACTCAAAATCCTCATCAGTGTCTAGAACACGTGCCAGGAAAACATGTCAAGAGTTGTCTTCAGCTCCTTCATTACTATCAACTGCCTGAGCTCATGGAGAGTACTATGTAGCAGCAAGTTGGCGAGCATTAGTACCTGACAACAAAGATTATTAGTTTTTGCTTCTTTGGGGTCACAAATCCCATTTGTAAAACAAGATATAAACATCACTGGTGGAAAAACCTGTTTCAAATTATATCGAGCGGTAAGAAAAACATGAAGCTCTATTTTCAAAATTTTCCCTTCATGGTAAAGAATAAAATATGAAAATATTCTGAAAACAGTGTGTGTGTGTGTGTGTGTGTGTGTGTGTGTGTGTGTTGGAAAGGTGGGCACCTGGGAAATGGACTGAGAATTGGCAAACAGCCTTTAGGGAATTGCCAATATCCATGAATTCCAAAAAACATTGTCGCTCTCTCAAGATAATCAAGTATTAATGGCCTCCCACTGAATCTATAATTCCTTTAACCCCTAATCAGTCACAAGAGAGGAAAATCGCAGAAGACAGGGGGAAAATGGGTATTGGCACTGATATATATTGAAAGCTGTTGAGTCCATTCATAATGAACCAAAAAGTGAAGAAATCAAGGATCAGCAAGTGCTGAACACAGAACAGTTGTTTTTTTTTAAAGGTAAAAAAGAAAAACACCAAACTTCTGTCAGAAAATGGTTATTTAGCACTTACAAATTATTAAACCGTTAATTCAATTTATTGCTAACTATGTAAGATACTGTGCTGGGTGTTAGTTCAGTTATTTAATGACAATTATTTACTGAGAGCCTACCATGTGCCAGGCACTGTTCTTGGTGCCCTCCCTGGCTTAGTTGCCAGTTTACCTCTGGTGATTGTTTTGAATGGGTGAGAGGAAGCAAACTGAGGTCACTCTTTCTTGGCTTCTGAGCTCCAATGAAGTACTGTCCACATCCCCAATCAGGATAAAACACAAACAACAATAACATAAGGTGGATTATGATAAGTGGCACAGAGAAAGTCACATAATGTTCTATGAGCTGAAAAAGAGAAATGATGGAGAAAACAGAAGAGAAGAGAAAGAAAATAAAAGTAAGAGAGAACAAGTACAAGAGACATATATTCCCCTCATCCTTCAATTACTGCAATCGTCTCAGTTATCTGGGTCTACTGGAAACTCAGACAAAAGACGTACCAAATTAGACAGTTTCTATAAGGAAACAAAAGTCTTTGACAAGTAGTCTAGGGAACTTAAACCAAGAAAGGAAAGTCAAATGCCACATTACACACCAGAAGAGGAAGAGAGTATCGGAGGAATGAAGATAATCTTGATCTCTACATTCTGAAATTAAAACTATCCAGAGTAGGTAACTATCTTATCTTTTATTTAAAGACACTCTTACACCATTCCCACTGTATTCTAATGTAGCTCTGTGAATCAGTTCTTTCTTATGTTTAATACAATTCTTCCTGCTTTAACCAAAGTCTGTTTTGTTTGGTTCTTGATCCATAGGTGTGTAGCTACCAAAAAAGGGGAGCCCTCAGAGGTCCCATCTGCACAGAGCCTTCCTTGGAGCTCAGAAATATTAGTCAAAAGAAGAATAAACAAAAGCACCTAATTTCTTTTTGTAATAAGAAAAATACTTATAAGATACTTTTTAAGCAGATAAATTGAAGAGTAACACAAAAAGATCAATGACAATTATATTTTATTCACATTAAAATAAAATTCAAATGAAACCTTAACAGCTGGATGAGTGATAGAAGTTTTTGATTACCATTAAGGCAGATTATGTAATTTTTAAGCAAGGTTATAGCAGGGTTCTTTTAGAAAAATGGTTCTTTGTGCCAATACACTAAAATGGTTTGGTATGTTTTAATAAAAAGAGAATGTATATTTCATTAATCATAGGCAGAATGATATAGAGCTTTACAACATGGAATGGAGCAAAAAGCTGTTGCAAAAAAAAAAATGCCTACAGTCCATCTTTCTTTTTTATATAGTATATCCATCCACACATCTTTTAAAGATTAAACTAAGGGAGATCTATACTTTGAGTACAGATTTAAATTAAATAACAGTTACATAATGCATTTAAATTTCTTAGTATTAAAAACAATGTTCTGGCAAATACTTTCAGCCATTGCCTTAGTTTCACATGTTCCTCTTAAATGAGGAGTTGTTGGCAACTTTTGTAAAATATAAATGTTTAGTGTGCATTTAAGTTTTATTAAACTAGTCTTTACCATAGTAATTCCTAGGAAAATGAACATCAATTGTTTTACTGCTTTATTTCACAAAACCAAGAAATGTGGTAAATATATTATAAAATGAACACATTTCTCAATTTTGGACAGATGACATTAGAAGAAAAAGACCAATCTTGCGATTACTGAGCTTCATGAATAGTTCATTCTTTCACAAATCCAAATACTCACAGGCAGACTGAACTAAGGAAAAGTAGTGATTTTCAATAGCAAGTGTAATAGCTCCGAAGCCCTAATTCAGGGCTTAGACAGGTCTGAAATCAATCAATGGAGAACTTTTGCTTTAATCTGAACTGCAATTAAATTATGGTCAGTGTTCCCTATGTTTATCAAAACATTCATTATTTTTCTTATTTTAGCAATTAATATCTTCTTTCTTGTTGTCTCTGAATCAATCACTATTTTCTTTTTCAGATAATCCAAAACAATTTTTACTGCTTTTTTCCTTAGTATTCTTAGTCCTAGTTTAAGTTTCTCTCCGTTTCATCATTTTAAAAATTCTTGTCCCTTCAAAAACATGATTTAAATCATGAGAGACAAATTGGAAAGATCAGCCAAGAGACCGAAAATTCTGTTAGCTGTGGTCCTTTGTTCTAGTAAGGGTATGTAGTTGTACTCGCCTCAGAGTCACTTTAACCTTTTCCTTTTGCAAGCCACTTGCTGAGCAAAAGTCTTTATCATACTTTGTCAAACATCTCACTCCTTGTCAAAATTTGCTCAGGCTACACTTTCTCTACTTCCCTTACTGATCCCTCAGTCAAATTAATTGCTTCTCCCTTTCAACAACTACATACATATATTGTTAATTAGAACTTGTGTTATTCAGCTTGTTGTTTACATGTCTGTCTTCCCTTATTAAATTAGAGTAGGTTCTTGAGGGCAAGTAAATTCAGAGTGAATCAAAGTACCTTCCATATAATGCTCAATATAGAACTGAATTCCAGACTAGTCCTACTTAGATTTAGAAATCTGTCTGACTCTGTCCTCACCCTCCTCATGGCTCAGCTTAATACTTACCAGACATCACTACAGTAATATGCTTGGCTCCAATGATGCTCATATAATCTTCCTTCAGGTACTGCTGATGTCTTACTTTTCTCCATAGCACATATCACTTTCTAGCATACTGTATAAATTACTTATTTATTATGTTTATTTTACTTTCCCTGGCTAGAATGTAAGCTCCAGGAAGGTATAGGAATCATTGTTTTGTTTATTAAATGATTCTCAAGTACTTTAAACAGTCCCTGACATATATATAGTACATGCTCAATAAATGCTTGTTTAATGACTAAACAATTGTATTTAACATATACTTTGTGTTTTGGCTACATTTAAACCATCAACGAATAGCAAATTAGCTTTTGTCTTACTGAGTTATTTGAAAACTAAGGATGAAGGCGGTGACTATAGCGATAATGCCTTGTATACGATCATCCCAATTAAACACCAATGACAGATTGGTATATGGACACACATATTCCCACCTCACAATGCTCCTCTTACTGTAAAAGTATACTGGCAATTTTTTTTGAGATAATTCTGTCAAGATAAATTAATACTATAATATTTAACACTTTCCAGATACATACATAAGAGAAGATTAGATAAGTTGAGGGGGGACTGAAGAAATAGGAAAAAAAAATCTACAATAAAATTTTTTATGTAAAAATAAAGTGCTTTTATTAAAAAGTAAATCCATATAATCTATGTCATTAAAAAGTCTTGTTTCCAGAGAAGGAAAGGGAAGTAGAAAAAATGAGCATTTTACATGTATTAGGCTGGTGCAAAAGTAATTGCAGTTTTTGCAATTATTTTTAACCTTTTAAACAGCAATTACTTTTGCACCAACCTAATATTTATACATATGTATATATATATATATATATATACTCACATACATATATACACATGTATGTATATGTATACGTATACATATATGTATGTATATATTTTCGTCAGATTGGAACAGCTGACTCACTTATAGAACATTCAACTGACAAACTTTCTTGAAGACAAAATAATTTAATACGCAAGTAGGCAGAAAAAAATACAGCAGACAACATTTGGTACAAAACATTCTAGAGGCAACTCTTTATTGAGTTTGAAATCAGTTTGAATTGTTTCTTCTTATATCAGTCGCCACTAACGCAAACAGATTTTAGTAGCACAATTGTCATTCTGGCTGATCTGAGCAGGGAGCCTGGAATGACACTTTTATGTTCTTTGGCAAGAAGCTGTTGTCCTTACACCTTTGATTCATAAAGCCAACATTCTAACTGCTGAAAAACCCATTTTTAATTTTTTGTAAAATCGTCATTACAGTTTAAATGATTGGATTCATTTAAATCCCCCAGGATTCCCATTTTGCATTTACCTGATTCTTACGATCCTTTCTCAGAAAAATGTGCAGCTTCAAACACTAACAAGTAGATGGTAAGAGTTTATATTTTAACTGACTTCTGTTGTTTGTATGCTTCCCTGATAGACTCCTCATTTTCACACAAAGCACTGAGGACAGCTGTTGCAAGCGAATATTTCCTGCTTCCCACATCCCTCCAATTCATTGCCAGTCTCATTTTAAGACATCAAAAAAGACCATAGAAAGCCTACTTTCTGATAACTTCTGCCATGCAACCGCAAGTCCACAAGAGTTCTCTACGTCTTCTAACCCAACAGGCTTAAAATATAAATATGCAATAGTGATTTACATTTTGAAAACAATAAAACACATAGTTTTAATTTTTTCATAGTTTTGAATTTTAACTTAAAGGTATATAAACATCTACATTTATATTAAAAAAACTGAGCTACTCTAGGAAAAACACAAGCCTTAATGCTACAGACTGCCAAAACTCACCTTTAGTGACTGTCATTCTAGTCAAAAGTTTTTGTTTTCAGTAAATAGTACTTTCTTTGTATGTGGTATATGGAACTTTAATTAGTGTATCTAACTAAAAGACTTCACTTGTTTGACTCTTTAAGTTTCTAAAAGTATACAGCAAAATCTAACTGACCAATATATTTTTACTTATAATAATCAGAGTTGTTTTAATAGTTAATAAAAAGTACATGATTGTTTAAAAAATCTCATTACATAGTTCTTCTTTGTTGTGAGTTAAAAGCTCAGAAAAAAATTAATCAACATGAACATTTGCATATGTGCTGACTCTATTCCCTGCAAGTAAAAGTATTATAAAAACCAACGTGTTATAAAAGCCATGGGTCCCCTCCACTCTTTTTAAAATCAAGGGTCGTATGGAATAATATAAACAGGTTTTAGAGTTCGATTCAGCAGCAGTGGTAAATAAATCCTTGACGATTTCCTGGTCCTGCTGGACATGGCCCTTACATGACAACAAGCTCAGGCAAAAGAGGGTACTTCTCTTCCCCAAGTGGGGAGCAGTCTGTCACACAGCACGGACCATTTGAACAATTACTCCCCTAAGTTTTTGAAATAGTGATGTGATTGGTATTTTCTCATCATTATTCAATATTATTTGGTCTCTAAAATAAATAATTATATTACGCACACTGAGATAAACTTAAAAAAAAACCAGAAATTTAAAAGCTGAATTTGAACAAGGCCTTTTATTTCCATTTTAAACTCATTTCACATTTGAAATCCTTAATTACTCCTGTTAACCAAAAAGACTTGAGTATTTGACTTTCCCCCAGTTTGGGAAAACCACTTCGATGTACACACTAGAAAGTAAAGGGAAATATGTATATCTAGAGCTAAAATGAGAAGAGAGCTAAGAAAATTTGTTTTAAAAAATGATTTAGATATCTAATTATTTAAGCTACTAGAGGTGGTGGTCTTATCAAATATTTACACACATTATATAGTTAGCAGAGTAATTCCCTGTGAAGGAATTTTATTTCTCTACATTCAGGAAACATTTTCAACCTATAATCTATTCAATTTTGAAAATAACTGAGTCATTTGGTTTATAGCTCCTCTTCTTGTCTCTTTGTGAGGACATTGAAACCATGGTTTCCAGACACAGAAAACAATCCAATACAAACTAGTACCTGACCTATGACTTGCCCTGTAGACAACAGTAGGTCTGTTTGTATTACATTCAACACTGACAAGAAAATTATCTGACCAAGTATTTTGTTCAACCCAGTCAGTGTGTACCACTCTGACAGTGTAAAATCCTATTCTCCAGGACAGATGTGGCTTCTGATGATGCATTTACCTTTCCCCCTTCCTCTCCTTTTTAGAAGCATGATAAGTACTGTTTATGAATCTGAAAATCTCTGTTAGCCAGAAAGGCCAATGTTATAGGATGACCATTGTGATGGGTGAAAAAATAATCAATAATTAAGGTCTATAAGCATAACAATTTAGGTTAATATTATCCCTTTTATTTTTTTAACATGGGGCAGGGACAGGAGAGGGAAAAGAAGAGGGGAGAAAGCATTTAAGTATGTACAGGAAATATTTTCCAATGCTTGAAATAAAACGAGCTCTAATAATAAAGAAAAATCATTGTTTTGGAATACTTGATATAAACAATATACTTTCTATTAAAAAGATAAAAATGGCACCAAAAACATGGTCCATAAGAGAAAAATTTGATATACTGATGTCATCAAAATTTTTGTGTTTCAAAATACATCAATAAGAAAACGAAAAGATACACAACAGACTCTGAGAGAAAATATTTTTCAAACATATCTCTGATAAAAATTTGTATCCAGAATATACAATGAATTCTTACACAACTCAGTAAGACAAACAACCCAATCAAAATGTACAAAAGGTTTCAACAGATATTTTGCCAAAGAAGATATATGAATAGCTAATAAACATACAAAATAAGCTCAACATCATTAGTCGTTAGAAAATGCATATTAAAACCAGAACAAGATAGCATTTCATACTCACTAGAATAACTACAAGAGGTAAGACAATAATAAATGGTAGAGATGATGTGGAGAAACAGAAATCCCCATATATTGTGGGTGGAAACGGAAAATGGTGTAGCCACTTTGGAAAACAGTTTGGCAGTTTCTTAAAAATTTAAACATAAATTTACTCTATGACCCAGCGATTCCACTCCTAGGTATCTGTCCAAGAGAAATAAAAACATATGTCCACCCAAAGACTTACACATGCATGTTCATAGAAGTGCTATTCATGATAGTAAAAAACTATAAAAAGCTATGCGTCAACTGGTGAAAGGATAGACAAAATGTGGTAACAGCCATACAATGAATACTATTTGCAATAAAAAGGAACAAATTTCTGATATGTTGATGAACCTCCAAAACATTATGCCAAGACACAAGAGACGACTTATTGTATGACTCCACTTACATGAAATGTCCAGAAAAGGTAAATCTATAGAAAGCAGATTAGTGGTTGCCTGGGGCTGAGGGTGGGAATGAAATTAACATTAAAAAGACATGAGAAATCTTATTGGGATAATGAAAATTTTCTAATTTATGGTGAAGGTTGTAGAACTTGGTAAATATATTAGGTTGGTGCAAAAGTAATTGCGGTTTTCGCAATTATTTTTAACTTTTTAAACCGCAATTACTTTTGCACCAACCTAATACTAAAAATTACTGAATTGGGTGAATTACTTGAAATGGGTGAATTTTATGGTATGTAAACTATGGCTCAATATACTTGTTTTTTAAAAAGGATGAAAAAATTCACACAGAGACTGCTGTTCCATGACTTTATCGAGGCTGCCACTGAACTAAGGTGGTCATTAGAATCATTTCTAGCCAGTTTGGGTACTGATCCTAGGTTTATGCTCTCAATTAGGTTATTTTTAATCAATACTAAAAATAGGTACTTCTTCAAATATCTAGTTATGTTGGCTAGGCCTGCTATTTCTAAACTAAAGAAAAGGGAAAACTTTTCTAAAAAGACAGGAGCCTAAATATACTTTACATATATTTTAAGTTGAGGTATGATTTACATATATAAAGTACATACTCTGTTTCCCCGAAAATAAGACCTGGTTGGACAATCAGCCCTAATGTGTCTTTTGAAGCAAAAATTAATATAAGAGCCGGTCTTATTTTACTATAAGACTGGGTCTTATATAATATAATGTAATGTCATATAATGTAATGTAATACCGGGTCTTATATTAATTTTTGCTCCAAAAGACGCATTAGAGCCGAGTTTCTGGCTAGGTCTTATTTTCAGGGAAACAGGATAGATCTTACATGTATATAGCTTAGTAAATTTTATATACATATACCCATGCAACCACCATTCAGATCAACATATAGAAGGCTCCCTTAATTGATATTCCCACTAAACGTAACCATTACTTTTGTTCTATCACCACAGACGTGCCATAGTTCTGTTTTCCTGAACTTCACATAAATACACATACTGCATGCAGTATGCACTCTCTATAATGTGTCCGCAGCACTAGTATATTCTTTTCATTGTTGTGTACAATTTATTTATCCAGTGTACAGTTGGTGGACACTTGAATGATTTATGAATAAAACTGATACAGACATTCTCGTATTTGTCTTGTGGTGAACACAAGAACTTATTTTTGATGGGCATCCTATGTAGGAGTAAAATTCCTAGGTTTTATGTAACACGCGTACATAGCTTCACACACCTTTAACAGATCTTGCCAAGCAGCTTTACAACGTGGTAGTACCGATTTATTAATACACTCCCGTCAGCAATGTATGACAATTTCAACTGCCTCACGTCCTAACATCTGGCACTGCCATGCCTTTTCCTTTTGTGGGTATGGGTACAGCGGCATCTCATTGTCAAGAACTGTGAAGGATCTGATATTTTATCCTTTCTAAACTAACAGGATGCTGGAAGAAGACATGAGACATCTAGATCAGAGATGAAAGACAATTTATTACTCAGAGGAATAGCAGCAGTGAGTGTCCACATTTGTGCCTGTTCTCTGAGCCCCAGTTCCTCCAAGGCAATATAAAGAGGTGATACCTGCATATGCAGATGGTTACATTACAAGAGAGGCACTCTGT
Source organism: Rhinolophus sinicus (assembly GCF_036562045.2). NCBI lineage: Eukaryota > Metazoa > Chordata > Mammalia > Chiroptera > Rhinolophidae > Rhinolophus > Rhinolophus sinicus. The sequence continues at coordinate 28,007,798 of NC_133764.1, read as the reverse complement.
GTCTATAGATTCATTTGCATTTTCCAGACTTTTACACAAATGGGATTACGTAGTATGTACTTTCTTTTTATCTGGCTTCTTTCACTAAGCGTAACTATTGTGAGATTCATACGTATTGTTGCAGTATCAACAGTTCATTTGTTTTTGTTGTTGGGTAGTATCCATTGCAAGGATACACTGTAATTTGTTTATCCATTCACCTATTGATGGGCATTTGGGATGTCACAATTTCTGACTATTACAAATAAATCTGCTATGATCATTTGTATAGATTTTCATAATGACATATGCATTCATTTCTCTTGTATAAATCCTATTGGCTTTTCACCTCACATCTCTTACATATATTAGAATCATATATAGATATATACTGTGCATATATATTTTAAAGAATCATAAGTAATATTGACCTTTGGAGAGAGGTATTAGGTGGAGAGGGGAGAGGGCCTTTTTCTTTTGTATTTTTTGTTTGAATTTCAATTTTTATTGGATTTATATACTCATATGTAATACATAGTATGACTCTTTCATTTCTAGACTTTGTCAGCGGGAATCACTGGGCAAGAGGATTATGGCTCATTTTTATTTTATTCTTTGAATCTCTCTGTATTTTACAGAAATCTAATGCATGTTATTTTTTAAGGTGAGAAAGAGGAAACTCTCAAGCCAATCTCTCAACTCTACTGATACAGCCTTCAACCTGGCAATTCATTCCCTGTAATTTTGCACAATACCAGAAGCTTTTAACTATTTTCTCTAACTCCAGGCTTTCCTCCTTCAGTCTATCTTACAAGGATGGATGGAGATATATATATATATATATATATATATATATATATATATATATACATATATACACATATATATACACACACATATATATATACATACATATATATATATATATATATATATATATATATATATATATATATATATATTCATTTTTTCTAAACTGTAAATTTGATAATACGGCTCCTGCTTATCCTCCTCACTATCAATAAAATAAACCCAACACTTACTGTCAGAGTATATAAGGTCCTTGGTATCACTTTTGAACATTATTTTCTACTATTCTTTCCTGTACCCCAGGTTCTAGTCATGCAGAAATACCAATAATGTGCCTCCTTCCTCTTTTTTCTGTTAGTCCTTCTTGTAATTTCTTATTCACCCTTCTCTATGATGTCTTCTATTCCTCTCTACTCTGCTCTCTCCCTTTGCACTTGGATGCTTCCTCTTCTGTGTTCCTACAATACTTCATAAATTACTGTATTACGGCATTTACTACATTGTAACTGAGTATGTTACAAAAACAACAATGCGTATCCATTAGAATTCCCTTCTGTAATTCTCCATAAAATTCTTATCTTAACATTTGCTTCAGTCACTGTTCCAATGGACTGTAGCCACAATTATGTTGATGCCCATAAGTAGTAAAGTTGCTAAATGGCAAGAATAAATAAAGATACCATGAGAGGCAGTTTAGAAGCTGAAAAATTTATTAATTGGATGCCAATTCCCTAATAGTTGACTGCAATTTAAAATATTTAAAGTAACTAGAATATCAGCTCTTACAAGATAGAATTCTCAAGAAACTAAAATCTTACAATCCATGTAATGGAAGAATATATCCTTCACCTGATAAAATGTTGCTTGCTTTGTAAAGTTTTTAAAAATATACGTATTTCAAATGATATTTTTACCTGGTGGTTAAAATACCTGATATAGAAACCTGGGTTCTATTTTCTGCAATAATTGAGAAATAATTGGTAACTTATTGATATTTTTGCCTTATGCTAATTTCTGGCAAGCAATAGTGTTAGAAAGCTTTAGACAGTGAGGAAAGAATCATAACTAGCTAATTAATCTTGGAGACCTCTTCATAAACCCTAACAGAATTTGCATAAAACAATAAATGTTTATAGACATTTATGCTCAAGAAAGGCAAAGTATTTTACAATCTCTTCAGTAAACCAAAAAGAGGACAAAAGAAGCTTGTACCTCTGTCTCCTACTAAGCACTTAGAGCCCTTTTCAAAGAAGATAGCCAGAAGTTTCTTAGAAATCACTGCAGCTTAGTTAGGAAATAAATTGGGATGTACTATTAAGGTGGGTGGCTATATTTCCCCATTTTTATATAAATAAGGATTTATATATATCACTTCTGGAAAGACTGAATTTGCCTAGCGCTTTCTCATAAGTTATAGCATTTTAGAATTCTAATGACATCATAGTTATGGACCAACATATTTTTAAAAAACCTAGGAGAGATAATTTTCTGTCATTATGTAAAAGTGAATAATCTTGAAAAATTAATAAAATCTTCTGAGTTATTGATCTTCCAGATGAGTCATTCATTCTCCCCATAATCACATCAGATGACAGACACTGATGGTCTTCCAGAGGATGGAACAAAGAGTAATGGTTTAGAAAAGGTATGAAAGAAAAATGGGAAAGGCAAGAAGCATTACACTATCAGCTGCATAACATAAATAATTACATCTGGGAAATAAGAGCTCTTGATTACAGTCAGTATTTTATTGTCTTGTGTCAGTGAGATAAGCCTATCCAAGCATTTATCAGGCAAGTAAGAAAGACAAACATAACTTTGATTTTGTAGTATGGACAAAGTCCAGTTGATGATGCATTTTGAAAATGCCAGGATGCCCAACTACTCTGCAAAAGCTCCTGGTCTGAATTATTAAATAGCAACTTAGCTATATAAAAAAATAATGCTTTGACATCAATTCTAAACAGTTACTAAAAAATAATGGCTCCATATTCCAGCCACTTAAAACTTCTGTACCATTCCTTTATGACTGAGGCTGCAAGTGGTGTTTGAGTTCTTCTTTAGCAATGTAGGTACCTGGTGATTCTTTTATGACAAGATCACCAGGGTACTGTGAAAATATTGAGCTCTTAGAATGGGGAAGTTGAAGTCTTGCCTGCCTGCCACTCCCTCAAACTATGGATGATGATTTCCGATAATACAAATTCTACTAAAATATACTTCAATTTAATACTGTTTTTTAAAACTGATGTTTTTAAAAACGAAAACCTCAAACTGAAATTCTTTCAAAGACTTCTGATGTGAGAAAAAAGATTTTTAGTACTTCGACAATATACTTTATAGGTTCTGTTTCTGATTTTATATGTGTTTTATGTATTTTGGGAACGGAACTAAACAATCACTTGAGGAACACAAGCCTTCCCCCAGGGTCAAAAAAGATACGTATATTACTGAAACACAAAAGTAGCTTGGTCAAAGATTTAAATACTGTTAGAGCAGAATTTATTTTCATTTCAACATATACAACAGTAAAATGGTAATTAAAAAAAACCTTACCTGCTACTGAGTTTGGTCGTGGCATAAGATACAGAGGAATAGACTGTACTGATTGTGATAAAACTGTTTCCAAATTCCTCTCTGGGATCTTATTCAGACTATAGGTGGAAGCTGTCATGTTTTCATCTACTCGATACAAACAGGAATCCATGCTAGATTTTTGAGACAACCAAGGTTTTAGGTTTCCTCCAGATCCTAATTCTTTACTGCTTTCCCCAATATATTTTGTGCGTTCCACGTTTTCAGAATAGCTTGTTAACGTAGCTGCAAAAAAAAAAAAAAAAAAAAAAAGGGAATAAAATTAATTAAAAAAAACCCCAACATACCTAGAGATTAATCTGTTTTACTATCCAAATTCAAGATTAAAAAATTACTTAATGACCATTTCATTTCCACCATAAAGTTTAAATAATTGACATCAAAATATAACTATCTCTCACATCTCTCATATGTTTACCTTAACAACTCGATTTAAATGAACAAAACAAATTCATATACCATGTTTCCCCGAATATAAGACCTAGCCGGACAATCAGCTCTAATGCGTCTTTTGGAGCAAAAATTAATATAAGATCCGGTCTTATTTTATTATAAGACCTGGACTTATAATATAAGACTCGGTCTTATAGTAAAATAAGACCGGGTCTTATATAATACAAGATAATATAAGACTGGGTCTTTTATTAATTTTTGCTCCAAAAGATGCATTAGAGGCGATTGTCCAGCTAGGTCTTATTTTCAGGAAAACACAGTATCAGTGCTAAAGGACCTACAGCTAGAGCCTATCAATGCTAAAAATTTCAGAATTTCATTAAAAGGGAATTTATATAATTTTCACGAATTGCTGGAGAGCTCCAGAGGTCTCAAAAAGATCTTTATATACCTTTTATCCTATATTTTCCCTAATTTAAATTTATTTCCTGGTCCTTTAATATGTAACAAAGAATTAGAAAAACGAAAGTCCCTAAATAGAAGCTGATACAGGAGGAAGAACCTGTCCAAACAAAGAATACAGGGTCTTCTTGTTTGTACAGCTAACTATAGCTCTAATCCTGTGTAAGTCCCTTAATGAAACTACACAAAAACTGAAAGGGCTTCTAGAATTTTAACTAGTCTTACCACTAATTATAAACAGGAAAATGTTCATCAACCCTAGAAATGGAAGGATTCAATACATTAAACTCTAGATTAATAAAAATCTTAGCAATACTTATAAAACAAGAACATAACGTCATTGCAGGGGAGTTTTTAGGTTAGTTCATATTCTCTTCTGAAATTTTAAACATTCTTATTGTTGAAAGAAGAGACCTAAGTTCATGAGGTAATTTCCACGATTCTTTTTAGTGTGGTTTTCTCTTTGGAAATTTAAATGGAGTTCTGGACTTTGTAGTAACAAGGGAAGAAGATGAATTATAAAGAAGACACTCCAGTTGCCTTCCAGACTTGCGGCTCTTTATATAGTATATTCTCCTTGCATCTGAGAAAGAAGTGTTGCCAACTGGTCAGGGCATCCTCACTGTTGTTAGGGAGCCCAGTTCCACGTCAGCATCTTCCTGTCAATTCCATCAGAGATGGCAGTCACCATCAAGCTTCTCAAAATGCCAGTAGTCCCCACTTCCACTTGGTCACGAGTTATCCTTTTTATATATCGTCTCTGTCATCCTTTTTATATACTACTGGATTCAATTTGTGAGAATTTTGTTAAGGACTTTTAGGTCTCTGTTCATGACTGACATTGGTCTGTAGTTTACTTTTCATATAGTATCCTCTCTGGTTTGGCCTCATAAAGTTTTCTGTGCACTTCAACTTCCCAGAGCACTTTATACGGAAATGGTATTATTTCTTCCTTAAATGTTTGTAGAATTTACTTGTCAAGGCATCTGGACTAAGAATTGTCCTTATGGGAAAGTTTTAAACAACAAAGTCATTTTATATTTAATAGCCATAAAGCTATTCAGGTTATCTCTTTCTTCTTGAAGGAACTTTGGTAGTTCAACATTTCAAGGATTTTGCCCATTTCATCTAAATTGTTAAATTTGTTGGCATAAAGTTGTTCATGATAAAGTTATTCCTTTACATCCTTTTAATGTCTATGGGGTATGTAGTGATAATCCCTCTCTCATTCCTGGTATTAGCAATTTGTATCTTCATTTTTTTCTTGATAATATGACTAGAGGTTTATCAATGTTACTGATTTTCTCAAAGAACCAGCTTTCAGTTTCATTAATTTTCCCTACTGTTTTCTATTTCACTGATTTCTGCTCTTTACTATTTCCTATTTTCTGTTAACTTTGGTTTGAATTTTTTTCTTTTTCTATTTTTTAAGTGGAATTTTAGTTCACTGATTTAATAACGTTCTTCTTTTCTAAAATAAGCAGATAATGCTATAAATTTCCCTTTAAGCACTTCTTTAGCTGCATTCCACAAATTTTGATGTTTTGTTTTCACTATCATTGAATTAAAAATATTTTCTAATTTCCATTGTGATTTTTTTCACCCAAGTGTTTAGAAATATGTTGTTTAATTTCCAAGTAGTTGTGAAATTTCCTGGCATTTTTTCCTACTACTAGTTTCTAGTTTAATCACGCTGCAGTCAGAGAACATAGCTTGTTATGATTTGAGTCCATTTACATTTATTGAGACATCTTCTGTGTGCACCTAAAAAGAATCTGTTCTCTGTTCTTCTTCGGTGGACTTTTCTATAAATAACAATTAGGTCAAGTTGGTGGATACAATTATTTAGGTCTTCTATATGCTAACTGATTTCCTACCTGTTCTATCAACTGAGAGACGGCTGCTGAAATCTCTGATTATGTTTGTGGATTTCTCCCATTTTCAAGCTCTGTTATTAGGTGCATAAACACTTAGGATTATTTCTTAATGAAATGACCCATTTATCATTAGGAAATGACCTTCCTTTACAGGTCATCATTCTTTTTTTCTGCAATCTATTTTGATATTCTTTGTTCTGAAATGGGTGGAAGAAGGAGATAATAAACATACATTATGGGCTCTAGGACCGGTAGGAGCAGCAGGGACTTTATTTTTGCCCACTAAATAGCGCTTGCCAAGTCTCCACTGCAACTGGCCACTTTCTTGAAGGACTGGATTTGGACCGCTCCTCTCAGAAAAGAATTGAGAATGTCATAGCATCATGTTCCCAGATGAGATCGGATGCTAAAAAGTAGGACTTTTAGATGTATGTGGTGCAGGGTTGAACTGTACTAGATTTGCCACTCTAGACACACACACACACACACACACACACACACACACACACTCACACCTGCCTGTTGCCTGACTACAGTGGTCCGAGCAATGGCGTGAACCATTCCCATGGGTTGAAGCTGGGTCCCTGTTACTAACATCTCTGCTAGCTGCTTCTAGTCCTTTGCGTGAATCATGGGCTCAAGTCAAGCAGTGCTTGTAGGCTGCTGTATATAGCCTCTCTCCTCTGTCCCTGACTTTCTTGTTGCCACTGACCCATGAGATGCAGTAGGGCTACTAGATTCATGCAACAAGAAGAGTGGGGAAAATAATGCCCTACTAGGGTTACCGTACCAACGTAAGAAGGGAACTAGCAGAAAAATCCCCTTCTCATTGCCTCCTTCCGCAGTTCAGAAACACATGGTCTCTTTGGAGACTTTTAGCAGGACAACGAAATCACCTGTGAGTGAGCTCTCTATTTCCTTTCCTTGTATTTGCTCTCCCTCCTTTACTGCCTCACTCCCCCCCCCCCCTTCATTCACTCTTGCTTCCCTGGTTTATACTTCCTTAATAAAGTGTTAGCCCATAACCTTTCATCTCAGGATCTATTTTCTAAGGAATCTGGGCTAAGGCAGGCCTGTTCATGAAAATATTGGGAACCATGGACCAGATAATCTTAAAGCTAATTCAAATGTTCGAGTCCTATTAAGTTACATTATTTTGATATGTGGTCAAAACTACTCACTTTAATTAAAAAATCATTTCACATATTCAGTTTTTCAGCCATAAATAGCCCAATGGTTTCTAACCTTTTTGCGACGACACACAATGTTGCACCTTCCCCAATGAGATTTTTATGGATTCCACAGCATATTTTATAATTAAAATATCTAAATGTGTTCAATGATATATACATATTTACATTATGTGTATATGTCTATGTGTGTTCTTTTTAAACAGATGTATGCTTCATAACTTAATTTCTGGAAATTGTCTCATTATTTTAAAATACAAACATTTTTCTTCCAGTAAAGTCTGACTGAAATATAATTTCATTTGGTGTCAAGTTGTGATGATTTAGCTGGCTTTGTAATTCTTAACTAGAAGCTTGGAGTTCCCACAGGTGCTAAGGTCAGTGGATTTATTGAAAGCAGAGAATGGAAACTCCTGTTTCCTGGAGGACTTATTTACATGTAAAATGTCTGTTATTTAACCCTTTGCCTTTCATGTTGTGTGTGTGTGTGTGTGTGTGTGTGTGTGTGTGTGTGTGTATTGTGTTCCAGCAGGTTTTTATCATTAGGTACCAAATCAGAGTTGGCTAAGATTTACTTATATCCGTGTGGTCTTAGCCTGGTATATATCCCTGAAATATATCCCCCTCTTCCAGATAAACCATGAGCACATTCATTAGGTTCTCAAAAATAGAATACTATTTCTTTAAAGGTCTGAGAAGGCAGTAATGGGTTTTACTATTTCCAATATTTCAAATAATTTATAAATAATAATATGTTTACTGGTGACTAGTTAAAACATCATGCTGCTGTCAACTTAGCTGGAATTATATCAAGGGTGACAGTACTAGTTAATTCATTTTGAACAGAAGGTGTGGCAGAGATATAGTTGATAAATTAAAAATGAGAAACAAACTATTAAAAAATGAATATAGTGACGTTAAAATTTCTTTCAAAAATATAAGCTCTATTAACAAAAATGACAAATGTCCTGATTGGTGCTGGAAAGGTTTGAGAAACTGTGAGTTAATTTGTGGCACAAAGACAGAATTATTTAGTGGCCTATGGACACTATTTTATTGTTCAAATGCTAAATTTTGTAATAAGGAAGGGCTTTTATGGTCATGATATTTAAAAGCAAAGACAAGGAAGACATCTAGTTTTCCGAGTGTGAGAAGAACACTGATGTCATTTTGCACCACTGTTGCACTATTTACATAAACCAAGCCTGTTATTACATAGTTCACTTGTTTTTCAAATATGAAGCCCAGAGTAGTCCTTGCTCTTTTTCATTAGAAAAAGACTACATTTCCCAAAACTTCACTCATCTGCATGAGAGTGACTCCCTTAACAAGTACGTATACAATAGGCAATGAGTATAAGAAGAACTGAGAACCTCAGTGAATACTACTAGGTCAGTGAGAAAGGAACTTTTTCTGAACCACTTCTGTTGGTAGATGTGAATTTACAGGAAGAAGTAGAAAAACCTTTTTCTATCCACCCCATCTTTTGTCAGGTAATACCATTAAAGGAGTGGTTAAGCAGGGAGGGATAGTTTTCATTTTGTTTACCTTTATTTCTTTCTCCAGCATCATTAAAAAGAGAACATATTTTATATATACATATCAACAACCCAAAAGCAGATTTTTTTGAAAACCTAAAGCTTGTGTAACATTACTTTAAAAAGAAAAAAAAAGACACAAAATGGTTATTATAAAACCCAACTCACCAATGATGCCACTGTCTCTGCTCTCAAGGGTGGAGGTTGGACTAGTGACAGCCCCATAGCTGCCGTCCTTGGCAGGTGCGTTTGTACTGACTGGGGGGAGGGTGGAGCAGGGGCTACTGGCTGGTGGGGAGGCAGTACTGCTAGTCAAGGTGGAACAGGGACTTATCCGCTGGGTGATTGCTGAGGTCTGAAGAATTAGAAAGAAAAATAAATAAGATAAACTGATCAGCTGTTAAAACAAAATATATCTTATGGTAAAATACAGGCTTTGATGAGAAAAAGAAGGAAATCTGTACGAACAGCTTTTATATCTATTAGGTTCTATTTGTTTTTACTTTCCATAAGAAATTCTGTGTTCTACAAATAAGGTGAAACTTAATAAACGTAACAGTTTTTGTGCCTAGATGCAAAGACTTCTAGATGCAATCCCCTGTATTTAACCATCTGTGTTGAATCCAGCTTTTGATTTTAATTTAAATGCTACAACCAGGTCATAAAAGATACATTCAGCTCAACCACCCACAAGTAACATTCTCAGAATCCTGCAACCACCTAAATCTTTTCAATAATATTAATAATATCAGGAACGGATTTTTCTTAAGAATGTAAGCCTTAAATCTATGTCATTTCTCTTTTACTATATAATTTTTCTCCAGTCCAGGCAAGAGTTTCAATTTCTTTGTAATCTCCTTTATTTTTATAAAATAATACTGATCTACCAGAACAATGATGATTAACTGGGCATGCAGTAGAATCACCTATAGAATGACAAAATCAAGTAAGATCCCTTACAAAATTGACATATTGAGCCCCACCCCAGATTTACTAAATTAGATCCTCCCTAGTGAGAATTTGGCATGGCAATTTTTAACCTCCTCATTCTCAGTTTAAGAGACATGTGGGTGGGGCGGATGGGTGGCTCAGTTGGTTAGAGCGTGAGCTCTGGGCAACGGGGCTGTCAGTTTTATTTCCCACATGGGCCAGTGAGCTGCACCCTCCGCAACTAGAATGAAGTCAACGAGCTGCCGCTCAGCTCCCGGGTGGCCAGATGGCTCAGTTGGTTGGAGCGCGGGCTCTCCACTACAAGGTTGCCCATTGGACTCCTAGACTCCAGCAAGGGATGGTGGGCTGCGCCCCTTGCAACTAACAACCGCAACTGGACCTGGAGCTGAGCTGCGCCCTCCATGACTAAGATTGAAAGGACAACAACTTGACTTGGAGGAGTCCTGGAAGTACACAGTTCCCTGGTGGGGTCCTGTTCCCCTCCCCACAAAAAAAAAAAAGAAAAAAAAGAGAGACATGTGGGTAACCATCTGACACCATATCATGCTATCACAATATTATTGACTGTATTCCCCATGCTGTACATTACATCGTCATGACTTATTTGATTTATACCTGGAAATCTGCACCTCTTATTTCCCTTCACCCTTTTCCCTCCTTTTTAAAATTTTCAATTATAGTTGATACTCAATACTATTTTGTATTAATTTCAGGTGTACAGCATAGTGGTTAGACGTTTATATAATTTAAGAAGTGATCTCCCTGACTAGTTTAGTATCCACCTGGCATCCACAACTGTGAGAAAATAAATTTCTCTTGTTTAAGCAAAAAAAAAAAAGAGAGAGACATGTAGGTAATAAAATAAACTGTACTAAGGTCTTTTACATTAGCTACTATACCTATAGTCATCCCACACTGAAAAGGTTTCATTTCGGTATGAATCTATTAGGTCTATAGCAACTCATCTCCTCATTTCCATTTTTAGACAAGAGTCACAGTCTGTTCCTTGAAAAAGTTAACTGTATTGTATGCAGAAGATAGCCAATTGGGAGGGTAAGCCCAAACAATCCTTATTATTTTTACTACAAGTTATTTTCTGCAAAATAAAGCATATATTACAGAATGTGTCTTTAAAAACTTTAAAAGCAAAGCTTAAAGATCAAGCTGAAAGCAGAAAATTGTTCATGGCTTATAAATTAAAAGGTAGGTTTTATATTTATTTAGTGGGACTAGTTATTGAGACACAGAAATCACTTCTAGGCACAGAAAACAACACTATCTGTTTTCCGTGCTGTAGGCTAAAATGGACATCTAATTAAAACTATGCTTTCAAAACCTTTCAGTGGTTTCCCTATTGTCCTCAGTGTTCTCTAGATGGATCCGAAACTCCCAATGTGCATCTCTTAAAGGTTCTACAAATACAGAAGGTAAGAACCTAATAACGGAATTCATAAGGTACATCCTACTTCCCCAGAAACTACTAAGAGATGAAAATACAGCAGACAATTGAATATGACTTTCAATACTTAGTGTTTTGCAGAAAAATGATAGATGCTGACTTGCCTGTGCTAGATTCTGTCATTACTGGTACTACCGTGTTTCCCTAAAAATGAGACCTAGCCGGACAATAGGCTCTAATGCGTCTTTTGGAGCAAAAATTAATATAAGACTGGGTATTACATTATTTATATATTACATTATATTAACTAATACTTTACAGTTAAAAAACTTTTAATATATTATTTCATTTACTCCATATCAACCAAGAATGAGATATAATGAATATTATTACCCCCATTTAAGAAATATGAAAATGAAACTGCCCTAAATATGAGCTATGAAGTAATTTCCCCCAAATTTTATACTCCCCACATATATTTATGTACTAACTATATTGCATATTATTTTATACCTTTTTTATATATGGCACTTTACAGCCAAAAGTGTTTTCATATCCATGATTTAACTTGATCCTCACAGCAATCCTGTCAGGTATTATGATCTCATATTGCACTGGGACAGGATGGTGCAGCTGTTAGGAACTTAGCTTGTAAAAGCAGACTGCCTGAATTTCAATACTATTAACCACTTTGGGCAGTGTATTTCCATTTTTTTATCTTAAAATTGGAATATACAAGGACCCTTCCACATTGGGTTGTAAGGAAGCTTAAACAAAATAGTGCAAATAAAACAATTAGTACAATGATTAGTACATGGTAAGCATTTAATAAATGTCAGTTATTATTACCTATGAAGAACCTAAAGCTCAGAGACATTAAGTGACACATCCAAATCCAAATTTACAAAATAGTATGTGGTAGGGTTGGAAGAGAATACAAGTTTTCTATCTTCCGTTGTTGTGACTGTTCTATTATACTATATCACTTTAATTATATTAAATCAATGATACTACTCATTTACTTATTTTAGGACGATTTTAGTCAGTAAATGCACAAGTAAAGCACACTCCATAGACTTGTGACTTAATTCAGCTATCCCTGAGACTCACTGTGACATGAAGCATCTCAAAAACAATCAAGTATAAATTTTAGCACCTGAAGAAATAACTTTTTAGAAACAACAGGATCCTCAGCAAATACTCAGACTGTAACGTCATGTTACTTAGTCATTCTTAGAACAGTCACATTTTAACTTGACATGAAGATCAAGAAATAAAAAGTAAAATAGATGTTTTATTTATACCAATATTAAAAATACCCTCAACACATACCATCCCCATTTTTTATTCACAGAGAATAGCACAGTGACATGGCTACAATATAAACTGATTAAAAAAAAAAATCATAAATCCCTGCCGTCATGAAACGACATTCTTAGGAGATACAGACAAAAGACCTCAGAGCACTGAAGTGAGGAAGCGAGTTATGTGGGAAGAGCATCCAGTATAAACGGATGTTTCATGTGTTCCAGGAATGACAAGGAGGTCAGTGCTGCTGCAGGGTCAGAGAGGGGGGCAGGATACGAAGCAAGAGAGGTTAGCAGAGGTCAGGTCAGAGCAGGCGGGGCCTTTCAGGTCAGGGTAAAGACTGTAGACGCAATTCTAAATGTGATGGGAATACAGTGGAAGACAGAGCATAGAAGTGAAAGGATCAGGTTCCTATTATACAAGGATCAGTCTGGCGATCGTGTACAGACTACAGAGGGCAACAGTGGAAGCAGAGACCTATTAGGAGCCTATTTACTTATACAGTAAATATTTATTGGCTACCTCCTACTGGTAGGCACTATTCTAGGAACAGAGGATACAGCAGTAAATAGAACAGGCAAAAGTTACAGGCTCTCTAGATTTACATTCTAGTAGCTGCTACAGTAGCACAGGCAAGAGATGACAGTGGCTTGGACTTAAGTGTAGCAGTGGAAGTAATGAGAAGGGATCAGATTTAGCATACATTTTGAAGACAGCCTCCATGATTTGCTGAAAGAGTGAATACAGGGTATGACAGAGAAAAGCCAAGAATGGCTCTAAAGCTTTTGTTCTAAGCATGTAGGTAATACCACCAACTCAGATACGAAACACCGCAGAAGGAGCAGGTTATGGGGAAAAATGCAAGGTCTCAGTTTTTGACATATTAAATTTGAGATGTATCTTAGACATATAGGTAGAAAAACTGGTGTAGGCAGCTGGATATACAGATCAAGTGAAGGGGAAAGGCAGGGCTAGAGATAACTCAGGAGCTAAGATAGTATTTAAAGAAATAAGAATGGAGTTCTCCATATAATTAGAATTCTAGGCATCTGACTTTTATAAAAACTGCCCGGGTGATTATAACGCGCAGCCAGCAAAACCAATCACCTAAGGGTTGAGGGTAAGAAGAACAGAGAAGTCTGAGGAGAGAGCCCCGGGACACCTGCACGTTACCTACACAGTCTATAGATATATTCAAATAATCCTTGTATATTTTATTATTTTATGATAAAATTAACATTTGACTAGAATCTTCAATATTTATTAAAAATATGCAATTTGAAATTAATTTTTGTCATTATCTGAATAAAATCAGTCACTCCAGGATATTCATTTGAAAGATTAAGACCAAACATATAAATCAGAGTCTAGTACTCCCTTTCCTACATTTGGGCCAAAAAGAATGGAAATAGCCAAAAGAAAAAGAAATCTATAATATTTTTTTCAAATTGCTGATACTTTTTTAACTTTTTGAGATGAATATTTAGATCATTAATTTTTCAGATTTTCTACTATTTCAATATATGTATTCAAAATGAAGATTTCTTCTTGAGCATATCTTTAACTATATACGATGTTATATTGTGTTTTTATTATTTCACTTTAAATTATTTTCTAATTTCTTGTGATTTGTTCTTTGACTCAGGCTATTTAGAAGTATATTAACACCCAAACATTTGGGGGATTTTCTAAGTTATCTTTTAGCTGTTGTTCTCAAAATTATTTTGTAATTGATTAATTCTACTATGGTCACAGTAACTGGAATTTTTTGAAACTTGTGGAGACTTGCTCTATGGCTCAGCATATCATCAATATGATAAATAATCCACGTGCACCTGGAAACAATGCATATTCTGCAATTTCTGGGTATAGGAATATATGACAATTTTATTTGTTGGCTTATTTACTTAATTATTTTCTCACTCATTCAAGAAATGAACCAAAACCTTAAAGTGGCTTTTTAAAGCTAAGAATGAAACTAAATGATATTTCATAAACTGAAGAAATTCAGTGATCGTGGAAAATTAAGTTATATCTCCAGGCTTCAAAAGGCATTCTTCTCAAAAACACTTTCTCTCTCTCTCTCTCTCTCTCTCTCTCTCTCTCTCTCTCTCTCTCACACACACACACACACACACACACACGACATTTTTCCTTTCCTGGTACAATAGGCTGATTTATCCCAAGTTTCAAATTTGGTAACAAGCAGTTTACCTGATTTTCATCCTGTACTTCCATGTTATATTGGTCACCTGGCTGAACTTCTGTGACTTTTTCTCCAAGGAGGAAACCCAGACGAGTCATGAGTGTGTTTGCTGCCTCATCTACAGATGGAGGGGGACCAAGTTCCTGTTCAGCATCACCTAAACACAGGAAGACATTGAAACATGAATTTTTCAAAATAAAATGGCCTAGTTCTGCAACTATTCTTACATTCAGTTTGGTCATTTCCTTTTGTTTTCAAATTCTAAATCCAAAATTACAAGGTCCCAGTCTAGAATCTGATTTTCCCACGTTTACATAATTGAATACTGTCTACTCAAATTATCCTCTATTTATCTACTCAAAATGGGCTTGAATGTTTTTGTAACTTACTGAATAGAAAAAGTTTCCCATTTCTTTGGCAGTTAGTTTTCCAGTCCTAGTATTGGGATCTAGTTCCTGGCCACAATCACCACCTTCATTCAGGTTGTTTTATCTTTTTTTCTTACAGTTTGTGTAAATAATCTTTTTTATTATTATTATTTTGAAATCAGTTCAAATTTACAAAAAAGTTTCAAGGATAGTACAAAGAATAGTTTTTTCCCTTTAACCTTTTGAAAGTACTGACGTGATCACGTCCCATCATCCCAAATAATATGTATTTCCTATAAACAAGGACGTTCGTTTACATAACCACAGTACCAGTAAAGAAATCAGGAAACAAACATTTTACATTATTATGATGTCATCCACAGATCCCATTTAAGTTTTGACATTTGTCCCAGTAATGTCCTTTCTAGCAAAAGGATCCAACAATTCAGGATTATGCAATGCATTTGGTTCCCAGTTCTCTTTTATCTCTTTTGATCTGGAACAGGTTTCAGTCTTTTCTTAACTTTCATGACCTTGACACTTTTGAAGACTATAGATAGCCCAGTCGTTTTGCACAATGTCCCTCAATTTGAATTTATCTAATGTTACCTCATGATTTGATTCAGGTTATGCTTTTTGGCAGGAATACAACAAAAGCAATGCTGTGTTAATTTTGATCAATTGGTTATGGTAGTGTTTGCCAGATTTTTCCAAATTCTAAAATTACACTTTTTCTCTTTGTAATGAGTGAGATACGTTGAGACTATGTAAATATCCCATTCCTCAACGAACTTTTAAATTTTAAAAAAACTTTTTGTTATAAAATATACATTACAAAATCTGCCATCTTAACCATTTTTAAGGGCAAAACTCAGGGCATTAAGTACATTTACAATGTGCAACCATCACCACCGTCTATTTTCAGAACATTTTTTCTTCTTCCCCTTTTTCTGCCTCCCCCCACTCCGGTTCAAGCCGTTGTTTCTCAGTCTAGTCCAGTTGTGTAGGACACAGCTCCCTGGCCCATGCTGGTATTATGAGCCTTGCTTCCTCCCAACCCCCGGCCACTCATGCTGGCCACCGGTCATTCCTGGCAGCACAGCCCCAGGCAGCCCAGCTCCAGGGAGAGCTGTTGTTCACAATCTAAGCTGTAGAGGGCGCAGCTTACTGGCCCAGGTGGGAATCAAACCAGCGACGTTGGTGTTAGGAGCACGGAGCTCCAAGCACCTGAGCCACCAGGCCGGCCCTATTTTCAAAACTTTTAAATCTTCCCCCAAAGAAATTCTGTACCCTTTAAATAACTCTCCATTCCTCCCTCTTACTTACCCCTAGTAACTTCTATTCTACTTTCTGTCTCTGTAAATTTGCCTATTCTACGTATCTCATATAAGTGGAATCACACAGTATTTGTCCTTTTATGTCTAGCTTATCTTACTTTGCATGTTTTCAAGTTTCATCCATGTGTAGCATGTACCAGAATTTTACTTTTTAAATATCATGCCTTTTTATGACTGAATAATATTCCATTGTATGTATGTACCACATTTCATTTACCGATTCATCTCATGTTGAACACTTGGGTTGTTTCCACCTATTAGATATTATGAATATGATAGTATGAACATTGTTGCACAAGTATTAGTCTAAATCTTTCTTCAATAAACTTTTGCCCACTATTTTAAGTATCCATTAATGTTTCTTGGCTGAATTAACATTATGCTTGCCAAATAGTGATTTTTTTAAATCCATGAATTTATCTACAGTGTACATTCTCCATCCATCCACCCACCCACTCAACCACTCATCTATTCAACCACCTATCTCTCTAGTTAAACTCAGATTCCCATTTTATTCACTGAGTTATAATCTGTTACTATCATTACTTATTTTGTTGCTCAAATTGTCCCAGATTTGGCCAGGGTAAGCCCTCTCAATTCGGCTCCTATAACCTTTTGACATTTTCCTATCATTTTCTGGGCACTTCTTTGCTTTCTGGCCCAAGATGTTCCAGGCTCATCTTGTAGTTTCCCTGCCCTAGTCCTAGAATGAGTCCTCTTTCCAAGAAGCCCTGGTTCTTTTTACTGGAGAAGGGTATTTAGAATCCCAGGCACGCTTGTTGCTATTAGGATGTCACTGTCCTCCAGGTCCACTCAGTGGCCAGAGTGAGGCAGTATATTCACACACATATATACATACATGTATGCATACATTCACATACACACATATATTCATTTTTATTTGCAAATCCATATGCAAACACATACCCCCAAAGTTCACAGTGATGCTCTAATTCCAATTCAATAGCATAGGGTTAATTCTAGTTTGTCTCCTTTCCAAAGTTGTAAATCTGTTCTCCAATAGTAACAAATCTGGCTCTTGTTGTCCTTACTAATCTGTTCCCCCTACAGGTAACAAATGTCACTGCTGCTCCGTGCCACCCTGCATACAGATGCTCAGCTGGTCCTGGTTGGGTACCTACCCCATGCTCGATAGACCTGAGCTACCACTGCTCCCAGTCAGAATCATTTTTTCAAAACTGATAAATAATTAACATACCATAAACTCTATCCCCTGCCTGAAAGTGTACAATTCAGCGGCTTTTAGTATATATGTAAGGTTAGGCAGACATTACCACTCCCTAATTCCACAACCTTTTCATCACTCCAAAAGAAAACCCCTTTCAGGTTCATTTTTGCCTTGAAATTTAAACCCCTAAAATTCCTGATCTCTGGCATTCATTTTAATCCTCTGCTTCCAGACTGCTACATTCTTCCCATGCAATTAGCTTTTTAGGTTCTCTTTCTATTTAGGCTACTTTTCAGTGGTTACCAACTATAGGAATGACTCCTTTTCAAACCTTTTCACTAATAGATGCTGTACAAAGTCAGTATAAGGCTTTTCTTTGGAGTCTCATTAAGATAAATATATTTCTAAATAGAGAACTTATAGAAATCACATAAAAAGGCATCAGGGAACTCAAGGTGATCTATAAGCCCCTGTCCTTGACAAAGAGTCAAGGAGAGGGGATTATGTCAAGGCACAAAACTTAAATAAAACTAAAAATATGATGTATCTCAGATTTTTCACAGATTATCTTTTATTAACTACACTAACAGCTAGCACATATGTGGGTTAACCACATGTGAGATACTATTTCTAAATGTTTTATATATATTAACTCATTTAATTATCACAACCATGAGGTAAACACTCATCCCTATTTTACAAGTAAGAAAAGGGAAGCATAGATGGGATAAGTAACGTGCCCAAATTCATGAGGCTATTAAGTGGCTAAGCCAGGTAACCTGGATCTGGAACTCAGGCTCTTGACCCCTGAGTTACACTGTCATCCTTGATTCCAGTCTCGCACCATGTTGCTGGGTGTCACTCCCCACCTCCCCTCTGCCCAGGGTATTAGCTCAAAACTCTCCAAATGCCTCTTAAATCCTCATACCAAGTATTTTACCTATCTTTTTGTCTCATCCCTGACCATCCAAGCGATGTGAAGAGGGTGTCATCTTCATAACAAACACGCCCAATTAAGGTATGTCCCTAAACAAAGATAGTACTTTCCTTAAGTGGAATTCTACTGTGACTTCTTTAAAAATGATGAATTTGGAGTATGACAAACAAAACAAGATGGCTGGTAGGTTGTTTAAAAATAATCACGGTGAGACTATTGCACAAAACAAATCACACAGCATCCATACATTACACTTATTAAAACTATTTATATTCACAGCTCTTGGTTTTTATTTTGGCTATTTGGGAGTAGTGTGTTTATGCATTAGGCTTTGTTCCTGGAGCACTGAATGAGAAATACAGCATTACAGGGCCGGCCCAGTGGCTCAGGCGGTTAGAGCTCCATGCTCCTGACTCCGAAGGTTGCTGGTTCGATTCCCACATGGGCCAGTGGGCTCTCAACCACAAGGTTGCCAGTTCAATTCCTCGAGTCCC
Source organism: Rhinolophus sinicus (assembly GCF_036562045.2). Taxonomy (NCBI): domain Eukaryota; kingdom Metazoa; phylum Chordata; class Mammalia; order Chiroptera; family Rhinolophidae; genus Rhinolophus; species Rhinolophus sinicus. The sequence goes on along the minus strand of NC_133764.1, from coordinate 27,988,765 downwards.
GCAAGGGATGGTGGGCTCCGCCCCCTGCAACTAAGATTGAACAGGGCACCTTGAGCTGAGCTTCTGCTGAGTTCCTAGATGGCTCAGTTGGTTAGAGCGCGTCCTCTCAACCACAAGGTTGCCGGTTCGACTCCTGCAAGGGATGGTGGGCTGTGCCCCCTGCAACTAGCAATGGCAACTGGACCTGGAGCTGAGCTGCGCCCTCCACAACTAAGACTGAAAGGACAACAACTTGAAGCTGAACGGCACCCTCCACAACTAAGATTGAAAGGACAACAACTTGACTTGGAAAAAAAAAGGCCTGGAAGTACACACTGTTCCCCAATAAAGTCCTGTTCCCCTTCCCCAATAAAATCTTTAAAAAAAGAAAAAAAAGAAATATAGCATCATAAAAACTAAAGGATTCTAAAATTTACAAGCATATGGACAGGTCTAGGAATAGTGAAGATAACTTGAAGAATGACTTCTATTACTTGACATCAAGAGTTAATATAATGCTAAAGTAATTAAGACAGAATATGACTGATACAAGCATAGATAAAAAGACCAATGGAACTGAATAAAGAATCCAGAAGCATAGCTAAACATATAGAATCACCTTATTTAGGATAAAGGTGTCACTATACTATTTTAGTAACAAGATGGTATTTTCAATAATTGGTGACGGAACAGTGATATGAATAAAAATGAAACCTGTTTCTACCTCATATCATATACAAAAATCAATTCAAAATGGATTATAGAAATATGAAAGGTAAAACAATAAATTTTCTGGGAGATAACATAACAGAATAGCTCTATGACCTAAGACTAGGCAAAGATTTCTTAAACAGGACAAAAAGGGGTACTAACCACAAAAGAAAAGATTGGTAAAGTAAAGTTTGTTAATAAGAAAAACTTCTGTTCACCAAAGACACCATTAATATGGTAAAAAGGCAAGCCACAGAGTGGGAAAAGATAGCGAACATGTATATAAAGAACTCAGACAAATCAATAAGAAAAATAAGATAATCTAATTTTAAAAAATGAAGAAAAAATATCTATACAGGAATTTACAAGAGGATAGCCAAATGACCAATAAACATATGAAACACTGCTCAACATTACTGGGAAATGATAATCAAAACCACAATGATACACCACTACAAATGTGCAGTGCAGAATAAAACACAAAACAAAGACCTGATTATAGGGTAAAAGAGTATTTAAATACTATTGTGCTGGTGGAAATGTAAATTGATAGCATCAAATTTGGAAAAACTTTTAAGCTGAGCATACTGAAAACCTTGTAACCCAGCATATCCATTACCACGTATATACCAAAAAGACAAGTATACATAGGTGCATCAAAATATATGTAACAAACATTCATAGAATTGTTCATAATAGCCATCAACAGTAGACATACAATTATATATGACAGCAATAAAAGAGAATCTCACAAACATACTACTGAGTAAAAGAAGAGAGACTCAAAAGAGTATTTATTACACTAAATTATTTCTTTTATATAAAGTTTGAGAAATAGTAAAAGAATAATTAATAATGGCAATCAGAATAGTGGTTATGCTTGTAGGGAGTAGAAAATTATAGAGCGGAAGTATGGGAAAGCTTCTAGGGTGCTGGTAATATTTTATATCTTGATTTGAGTAGTGATTACATAGGTGCATTCATGTCATAATATTTTATAGCTGCATAATTATGACTTGTGTACCTTTCTGTATTTACGTAATATTTTAATTTTTAAAAATTACAGAAAATGGATTAAGGACACAGGACATTGGGTTTGAGAATGAAACAATACTCATAATACGTGGGTTTTTTTCCTTCCAAGAAAGAAGTCTAGAATTAAGAAAAAAAGAAATGCTATATGTGTTTAAAAATTTGTATATAAAAAAATTACTGCCACTCCTCAGTTAACAACTTAAAGTGGGGCAATAACATAGGATCAAGAGAAACCAGTGTATACAAGAACTATTTTATAAACTAAAGGAAGTGTTAGAGAGCAGAGGAAGAAACAAACTTGTCTTGGAAGAGTGCTGGGAGGCAAAGGAGGGAAGATGGTTCTTAGAGGAAGCCATACTCTAAATTCTTTCAATGGAGGAGTTTGATTTTTTAGCAGAAGAGTTAGGGAAAAAGAAGAGGGAACAATTTTCAGATTCAAATCTGTATGACATATCACTTCAACACAAATACAGAACTCTAAGATCAAAACTGATTAAATGTAATATATTTTTATTGTTTTAAATGAATGTTTTATTTCTGAAATAATATTGGTAATAATAACAATAACTAATACTCCTTGAGATATTACTGTCTGGTACTTTCTAAGTGCTTTACATGTATTAAATCATTTAATCTTCATATTTCTTATCTTACAGATAGTAAAAGTGAGGCACACAAAGATCAAGTTCTTGGCTTGCCCATGAATCTAGAGTTAACTACGTGGCAGAGTCAGTATTAGTCCAGGCTGTCTGGCTCCTGAGTCTAGATTCTTAACCACCTCATTATTTTGCCAGGAAATATGTGATTATTGTGTACGAATTGTTTACATGATTATTTTGTTTATTTTTATCTTTAACAGTATTCAGCAGAATTATCTGATGACAGACAACATAGGAAAGCATTCCTTAATTCAATAAATATTTTCAGAGTACTTCCTCTGTGTCTAGCACTGTATTAGGTGTTACATATTCATTTAGGAACACCAAGCATAATCTCTATCCTTAAGGAGATTATAGTCTCGTGGGGGAAATTAGAAAACTAAATAATTTAATTAAGTCATAAATTAAATTAATTAAGTCATAAATTAAACTTGGAGAAATATGATGCAGGCAGGACATACATAGGATGTTATAAAAAAGCAAGTGCTGAATATTTCTGAACACTTTGGTCTTCCTTTTACTTTTTTATTATTAAATTAAATTTATTGGGATGACATTGGTTAATATATTATATAAGTTCAAGATTGTCTTTATTTTTCTTGATGACTCCAAACCCCATTTCTGAGATGGTTTACACTTTACAACATTTGCAAGAACTACCTTCTACTTAAAGTAGTCAAACTGCAGAGGGATTAAACAATGATTCCAACTATGCCAAGATACAAAGACAGACACACAGATCAGTGGAACACAATAGAGCCCAGAAATAAACCCACACATATATGGTCAATTAACTTACGACAAAGGTGGCAAGAATTTACAATGGAAAAAGAAGAGTCTTTTCAATAAATGGTGTTTGGAAAACTGGACAGTCATATGCAAAAAAATGAAATTAGACTACTATCTTACACCATGCACAAAAATTAACTCAAATAGATTAAAGACTTCCACGGAAGACCTGAAACCATAAAACTCCTGAAAGATACCATAGGTGGTAAGCTCCCTGGTATCAGTCTTGGTGATGATTTTTTTGGATCTGACTCCAAAGGCAACAGCAACAAAAGTAAAAATAAACAAGTGGGACTACATCAAACTAAAAAGCTTCTTCTGCACAACGAAGGAAACCATCAACAAAATGAAAAGGCAACCTACTGAATAGAAGAAGATATTTGCAAATCATGTATCTGATAAGGGATTAATAGCCAAAATATATAAAGAACTCATACAACTCAATAAAAAACAAGCAATCTGATTAAAAATGGGCAGAAGATGTGAATAGCCATTTTTCCCAAAGAAGACATACAGATGGCCAAAAGGCACCATGAAAAGACACTCAACATCATTAATCATCAGGGAAATGCAAATCAAAACCACAATGAGATATTACCTATTCAAATGGCTATCATCAAAAAGACAAGAAATAAGTGTTGGTGAGGATGTGGAAAAAAGGGAACCCTCATGCACTGTTGATGGGAATGTAAATTGGTACAGCCACTATGGAAAACAGTATGGAGATTTCGCAAAAAATAAAAAATATAACTACCATATGATCCAGCAATTCCACTTCTGGGTATTTATCTAAAGAAAACAAAAACACATTCAAAAAGGTATATGCACCCCTAATAGTTCACTGCAGCATTATTTACAATAGTCAAGATATGGAAACAACCTAAGTGTCCATTGATGGATGAGTGGATAAAGATGTGGTACGTGTACACGTACACACACACACACACACACACACACGACTACTACTCAGCCATAAAGAGAATGAATTCTTGCCATTTGGGACATCACGGATGAACCTTGAAGGTTTTATGCTAAGTGAAATAAGTCAGACAGAGAAAGACAAACACCATTTGATTTCACTTATATGTGGAATCTAAAAAAAAAAAGATCAAACAAAACAAATAAATATGGAGAACAGACTGGTGGTTGCCAAGGGGAGGGAGGTTGGAGGCAAAGCGGGAAGGGAGTCAAGAGGTACAAACTTCCAGTCATAACATAAATAAGCTACAGGGATGTGACGTACAGCATGGTGACTATAGTCAGTAATATTGTATTGCATATTTGACAGTTGCTAAGAGAGTAAATCTTAAGGTTCTCATCACAAGAAAAAAAATTTGTAACTTTGTATGGTGACAGATAACTAAACTTATTTTGTTGATCATTTCCCTGTGTATACAAATATCAAATCATTATGTTGAATACCTGAAACTAATATAACGTTGTATCATATATCAATTATATTTCAATTAAAAAAAACTGTACCAAGAAATGAATGTTTAATAGGTAATGTATCCAAATCTCTAATCTGTATTATATACATGGCAGGTTCCACAAAGTCTAGTTTATAGATGCTTCTTAATTTTTAGCATTCTCTTAGCATTTTCACATTGGGCTGTTTACATTTTCCTTTACAACCTGTTAAATATAAACTGCTTGTTCTCATCTATTTCAAATCACACAGAAATCTGTATTACATTTAATCAAATAAAGAAACCCATGCTTTCTTTTTAACAGAATTATAAAACCTATGATTAGCTCGGCCCAATTGCCAAAGCAAACCTGGTTATATTTTCATGTCTTAGTTCTCATATGATTACCTAAATTCTCTCTTTTTTGATGAATACTGAAAAACGGTGACTGCTAAAAGCAGAGACTATTTGTCACAGTAAGTGCTGAAGCCGGGAGGCTCTCCCCATCCCCCCAAAACTGAGCTCCCTGTGAGAATCACTGCCTAACAGCAACCAAGAATGGAAGCAGCCAACACTCGTGCAACTCCACTCTGAACGGCTGACTTTAAAGCATTCCTCCCACTGCTTAGCTCCCATGGGCATCCTCGAAGAAGAGGGGGAAGAAACCAATGAAACAATTGTTGAAACGGAGGGATGGGTACATGGGAGGTTCTTTGTGTGTGTTTAAAACGTTACACAATAAAAATTTGGGCTTGTGTTCTTGTGTTCTGGTGATCCATTGAGAGAAGAGCTTTTCTCCACCTGATGCTCCTTCATCCTGGGCCCCAGAATGAACACACACAGACCTGAGACCAACTTGAACCCCGGAGCTGCTCAGCCAATGTGCAGCCTGAAAGAGCCATTCCAACCAACACTTGCAAATCCATGGGTAAGAAAAAAAAATTGCTTATTTCTGGTTGTTGTAAGTTTTAGGGTGGTTTGTTACACAGCATTATTGTAAGCATTTAATTTTTAGATATTTAACTCAAATACAACTATAACTTAATTCGCCATACTAATGGGTGCACAGTGGTATCTTGTGGTTTTAATTTGCATTTCTCTGATGACTAATTATGTTGAGCATCTCTTCATGTGTTTATTGGCCATTCTTATATCTTCTTTTGTGAATGTCTCTTCAAATCTTTTGTACATGTAAAAAAATTAGGTTCTCTTCTTGTTAATTGTAAGAGTTCTCTTAGATATGCACAGTCTTACAATTAAGTTTGCGAATTCATCCTAGAAAAAGTGCTGCACACCTCACTGATGAATATCACTACGGTCACCGTCGAAGTACTCCCCTTGGGAAGCTACGCACCGACGCCAGCGCCTAGTCCACCCTTCAAAGCAGTTCTAGAACTCTTTTTCAGGAATGACCATCAGAGATGTCATCGTATTACCCCTGATGTCCTGAATGTCATCAAAATATCTTCCTTTCAATATTTCCTTTATCTTCGGGTAAAGAAGTCACTGGGGGCCAGATCAGGTGAGTAGGGAGGGTGTTCCAATACAGTTATTTGTTTACTGACTAAAAACTCCCTCACAGACAGTGTTATGCGAGCTGGTGCACTGTCGTGATGCAAGAGCCATGAATTGTTGGCGAAAAGTTCAGGCCGTCTAACTTTTTCACAGAGCCTTTGCAGCACTTCCAAATAGTAAACTTGGTTAACTGTCCAGTTAGTACAAATTTATAATGAATAATCCCTCTGATATCAAAAAAAGGTTTGCAACATCATGGCAACAAGTTCTCAAACTTAATTGTCTGATCTTGTAGATTCTATGTCATGTCCAGATCTGCCTTTGTCATTAGGAGTGACAGCCTGGCAGCTGTCATGGAGGTCACAAAGTGCAGAGGAGTGAGAATGGCATAAGTGGCTGTAGAGGGGGATGCTAAGGTAAAGGTATAAATGACCCAGGCCAGGAAAAGAAAGAACTTGCAACTATGTTGTTCCAGGTGAAATATTGTTCTTGTCATTTTTAATACCACGGGTGCTATTGCTATTGTTCTCATGAAGTGTAATGTAAAAATCACTTTTCTTTTTATGTGCATAAGTCTGAGACTTAGCAAAAAAAGCATTTCTTTTGTATATATTTTTGTTTATGTTCAAGCATGGAAGTACTTTATGTTCTATGTTAGAATACTGTAATTAAGTTATGTGAAAAATGTGTGGAAAGAAATGACTACCCAAATAAGAGCAAGAAAGGCTATTTATTCAGAGCTTGTTATAGAGCAAGAGAGTCAGCCCCCATCACTTGCACTTGGCAGAGACTTAAAATCAAGCAGAGGAGTAGAAAAGCTTCCCAGTGGGAGGGATAAGGTAAGGCTTCAGGTGTGCTCTGATTGGAGGCACTTGGCACAGAGAAGCTAAATGTGGGCTAACTAGAAGAGGAGCACACATTTAGGAGCACACATTTAGCTTTCTCTGGTAGGTCCTAAGTTGGTAGTGAGGGTGCCAGTGAATAATCAAGCCCCGCTCATTTTGTTCCCATTGTTATAGGAGTTATTGTTGGCTTCCTGGACTGGTTGCTAGAGATGGTAGTCTCACTTCCTACAAGTCTGACTTGTAGGTAGTAGGCTGGCTTCCTGGGCTGGTTGCTTCAGATTGGGGGTCAGCGTTCTATTTTTACATATGGTCTGGCTATTGTATACATAGAGGGTGCCAAAAAAATGTATACACATTTTAAGAAAGAAAAAATTTGTATTAAAATTGTAATATTCAATATATACCGATAACAAAAGATGAATTCAAGTCACGTTTCTGCAATTACAAAAGGTACTCAAAGTGGTTACCATCAGCATAATTTGAATGCAGTTTTTTCCTTTCTTAAAATGTGTATACATTTTTTGGCACCCTCTCTATACTGAGTTTCCCAAAAGATGGTGTTAAGTTTATTCTTGTATTTATTTCTTTTCTTTTTCCTGATCTTTGAGGATAAATGTGTCACATTTGGCTAACAGATATTTTCCTGAAATCCTCATTCTTTGTTTTATTTTAATTGATTATGTTCTCTAATTACATTTATTATGGTTTACTCATAGCTCAGCTGGCTGCCATGGCAGAATTCTGATCCAGTGAAGTTTTATGCCCCTTCCCATATGCTAGTCACATTGGCCTTGTATGTAGCCGTCTTTCCATGACAGGAGAAAGTTTAAAATAAATAAGATATAACAAATCAAATACCACGTAAGGACACCATAGTGAAATTATAGTTAGTCCTCACTTAACATTGTTGATAGGTTCTGCAACTTTAAGCAAAACTACATACAACAAAACCAATTTTATCATAGGCTAATTGATATAAACAAGAGTTAAATTCCTATGGCAACTCACCAATGTTACAATGAAATGACACTGAACGAAACTACATTATTGAAAGACCTGCTGCACTTTATAAACACAGATTAAAAAATCACGGTTCCAGTTGTTCAAGCTTATGAGCCCCTTTGTAGTTAATTAGAGTGAAAAGAGGTACTCTTAGTAGAGAGAAAACTGTCATTTACATATATTTATAACACACTAAGTTTTTCATTTTCTCTTCCTTTGACTTCCTTGGTGTATTTCATTCATTCAACACACAATGAATGAACATCTACTATGTAGCAGTCATTATATTAAGCACTATGTATATAGTGGCAAGCATAAGACAAAAAATGTATGAAATTGTCCAAATGGGTGTTTTTGATAATTTTAGTGTTTATTTTTTGTTTGGATATTTGAGAAGAAATGATTGAAGGATAACTGTTATCCAACAGCTTTCATTAGAAAAATGCTTTGGTAATTCAGCTATACAATAGTCCCCCCCTTATCTGCAGTTTTGCTTTCTGCAGTTATGGTCAACTGCTGTCTGAAAATATGAAATGGAAAATTCCAGAAATAAACAATTCATAAGTTTTAAATTACGTGCAGCTCTGAGTAGCATGATAAAAATCTTGTCCAGTGTATCCACGCTGTATATGATAGCTTATTAGTTACTCAGTAGACATCTCAGTTATCAGATCGACTATTGTGGTATTGCAGTGCTTGGGTTCAAATAACCCTTATTTTACTTAATAATGGCCCCAAAGCACAAGAGTAGTAATGTTGGCAATTCGGATATGCTAAAGAGAAGTCATAAAATTTATCACAAGTATGTACGTATAGGAAAAAACATAGTATATATAGCTTTCACTACTATCTGCAGTTTTAGGCATCCACTGGGGATCTTGGAACTATCCCCTGTGGATAAGGGATACTACTGTAGTTTAACATGTTCTTTTCTCTAGGGCAAGCACTGTATCATCTGTATCATTACAAAAAATGTTACCTGATGAGGGACTGGATATGGCATATGTTGTACTGGAGAATTCATTGTATAGAACAAATTTTAACTAAGAAAATAAGAATCTTTGCTCTGGTAAGGTACCAGAAACCTCATCCATAATTTATGCTCTTAGTAGTGAAAGTTTTACATGTATACAAATGAATTCTAACCAGTATTCTTTCACTTTAAGACTTAGAAAAATTATATAAAACAAATAACACCTTTAGATTTTAAGGGTAGTCTTCTGTTCTGTAATGCCAAAGATAATTCACATGGATTAAAAGAGTGAGTCTTTAATATATATATATATATTAGGAATCTTGTGGTATAATACAAAAAAACGTATTATGTGGCTTTTGATAATCAATGTTTTAATAAAACATTAACCAGCAGATAAGAAGATTCCTTTAAAATTGGTTTGTCACAGAGCCAAGCACTGGAAAGCCAAACTGGAGTAAGCTAGTTTCATGATCCTCTTCAAACATTAAAAGAAATTCTCCAATCATTTTGCACGATGACTCCTACTCCCTATTAAATTATTTTTTTCTGGCAGCAATATAAACATCAGCTTCATCTACTTAGAGTTATAATTTAACTATTATGGTTATTGTAGAAAGTAAGATAAGAGCAGAAAATATAGTAATGCTGAACCTACCTCAATGATCTATGAAATACACTTGGGGTTTGTGGCTGAATGAAGCAGACATTTAATTTCCCTCCCCAATTTAACTGTAACAGGTCAAATAACAGCAGATGGAGATCAGGAGCAGAAAGGCAAGTTTTTCAACAATTCAGAATCAGGGGAGTATCATAACAACAACAGGCAAAACTTGTCAAAATTTTTATGTAAAACATTGATTTCACTGAGATTGAGTTTCTAAGTCCAAACAGGAGACAGCTTGCTCAAAGAAGTGGACCATGAACCAACTCTAAAGGCCTGTTTGAAAAGGGAACTTCTTTATATTTCAAGACATCAACTGGCTAATAATATTAATATCATTTCAATTTATTATATACCTTCCAGAATTTAAGGGGACTGGTTTGTCCAAAGAGGTAGTGTTCTAAGATGGTTTTAGTGTGCCCGTCTAGCTTCATGGGGAGCATAGACCAGAGAAATAAAGATGCACCTTTCACATACTTCAGGGTGCGCATGCAATCTAAAAATGCAAGTGCTAGAATATTTCCCCCAAAAGAAACAATGGTGACAGGAACCTTTCAGAAATTGAAGATTCTCCAGCTGATGATAACAAATAAAAAACGGACGAAGTATGTTTTAAAAATCTTTTCAAAAGCATTAAAGACCTACGAGGTGGTGATAAAATCACCAAGACCAGAGCAGAGAGAAGATGGAGATCTTGCGCAGCGTGAAGGGCCACTTTGGCAATGGGGGCATTTGTTATCAGCAAAGGAAGGATTGAGCAAATGAGCTGCGCTTTTTGGGTGTCTCAAAAGGTCAGGGAACAAAAGTTGGAATCTAGGAGCTGCCAAGAGTGGAAATTCTATTAAAATACCCACACTTTGGGCTGAGACCCGTAAGACCTATACTCTAGGAGTAAAGATAAAGCAGAAGTAAAGTAGGTGTTGCAGTCCTGATTTGTGTCATCTCATTAGAATGGAAAACCTCAAAACCTCAACTTGGATTGAACTGGTCTCAGGTGGCAGAGGAAAATGAAAAACCTCTCCGGAGAAAGAAAAAAAAAATCATCTACCTTCAGATTATTTCTACAAATATTTTCAAATATTAAATCTAGCCCACAAAAATAATTAGGGGTATGAAAAGAGAATTAGCAGAAATAATAGACGAAAGAAATAGTAGTAAAGGTGATGGGGTTAGAGTACTGTAGTTAACCTCTTTGGACAATTTTTAATATAATATAAAAATGTGGTGGAAAAGAGCTAGAGTGTATGGGAAAATGAGTGGTAGAGATTAGAGGAAGGAAAGAGCAGTGGAAGGGTTATTATACAAGAATAAGAATCGTTTGATATGGTGATCATTTCACTATACAGATACTGAATCATTATGTTGCATACCTGAAATTAATATAATGCTGTACGTCAATTATACCTCAATTTTTAAAAAAAGAGTCATTTGATGATCACAGTGTTGGAGATAGCAAATATTTCTTAAAACCACTAGAGGTTATTGGTTGAGGAAATTCTCCCTTAGTTTTTTTCAAAGTAACTTCACAGTTCAATTATTGAATCATGCATAATGCTTCTTTCTGTGTAACAAAACCATAGTAGTTAATAACAAATGATATTCCAAACAGTAGCATATGTAAGGGAGTAAAGGATCTAAATCAGGAATTCTCTGGTACATGCTCTTTTGGAAGTCTGTGAATCCCCTGAAAGTGTATGTTTTAATAGGGAGAGAGTAAGGAATAGTTTCATCCTCCCATTCTCCGGTTCTTCTTTGCTACTTCCTAAAAAAATTAACGACTCTCAGTAACCCATATGAGATTACAAACTCTAGTACCTTCAGATACAAGCAGTTTTAATGTATCTGGCATGGCTCGGGGTAGGTAGTAGGAAATGATAAAGTGTATGTTGAATTGCAGTGTATACAGCGAGCATGAAGGTATTCTAATTTTTAAAAATGTGCTAGCCAAACAATTTTTTTGCCTAGAAAAATTTGTCTGCTGCTTTAAAGTCAAATATAAATTGGAGGTTAAGATGATAGTCTGAGATATTTTCCATAGTTCTGAGAACAATCTCTCAACGTGGAGAGTCCAGAAGCCTGAACAGTAGGGAATTGTCCCCAGAGGTGGATGGGAAAACTAGATCCATTTTAGGCTATCAATGACACATGTCATCAATCCTCAACTGAGGAGAACACTGCCTAAGGTGGGGCAGGTGCACAAAACTCTAAGGAACCTTTAATCATAGGATCCCGTATCTTCAAAGCAGAACTGTTTGAATCTCTCCTATTAACCTTCTTTTCCCTTGCCTCCCTTCTAAATTATTGCCTTCTTTAAATTAACTCATCTAGGGCCTAAGTTAAAGAATCCACTCTTAGGAAAAAATCTCCAGTTGCAGAGGGAAGTATTTAGATACCTAGCTTTAGGGTATGGGATGGGAGTTACCAATACTGCAACTGTGTTAGAATACTCTAGTCTTTGAGTCATTAATTTCGATTTGTTGAGATTACTCTTCAGATAGGGAAACTATCACATAGGGAAAATAAACCTGAATGTTTTATTTTTTTAAAACTAGACAACATGCAAAATTTTGTATGAAGGTGCAATTTTCTGGAGAGGTTGTTTATAAATTTCATCAGAAATCATTTGCCAATATGTACACATATATCAAATTATCATGTACAATTTAAACTTAAGCAATGTTGCACATCAATTATATCTCAATAAAGCTGGGGAAAACAAAGAAAAAATGATATGTTCCCTAAAAACAATAAGTAACTCTATCTACTTAATCTTTAATAATCTTGTAGTATTTTTACTAATAATTTAGATATACACAAAGAAATGGCAAAAAAATTCCTCCAAACACAAACACACACACACACACACACACACACACACACACACACGGCGGTTCTACATTTTGCTATTTAGGAATGAAAACACTGTAATATTAGGGACTCTGCATTTTAAAAAACTTATTAGTTTGGCACTTCTCTAAGAGAACAGGCTTTTAAATGCTTAAAATCTCCCACCACAACATCCCACTATTCTGATTCTCTCCCACTGGAAGTGGTAATCACTATAGAGACAGAGATAGAAAGTACTCATTGCTTGGCAACACTTACACTAGTGCTTCCTTGCCTACACAACTGCCCCCAATGTACAAGAAGTTCCACATCCCATCAATGTATGCTATTTGGCTGAAATGAAAAGCAACATTTGACAAGCTCAAGAACCATAAATACTTCACTGAAATCTCTAAGAATGATAGTTCTCATTGAATGTTCCTCTGGGTTTTACACTGAGGTGTCTGAAGTCTGCTTTGAACAGATACATGTCTGAGATACAAATTATGGTAAAGATGTGTTACTTCTGTAATATAGTATCTATATTATTCCCTTATTGGCCTGCGTTTCCTTACCTATAGCACAGTTTATTCTAATGTGGAAAGCAAGGCATTTATATACTGGTCAAAATAGAAAAAGAATTATCTTCAAAAGTCACGATTGTCTAAATGGCAAATTTATTCTGTTGGCTTCCAAATCTGGAATTTATTTTCGAAACTGCACACTAAAATAGTGTAATGTAATTACTCAGGCTTAAAGAGAAAAGCACCATTCCAGGAAGAAGTATTTCACTGTACTGTAATAGTCAGCACAGATTAAGGGGAAAGACCTACAGATAAGGTATATGAAAATCAGCAGAGGAGTTTTGAATATAAAATGGGTGGGATACCAGGAATTCTGGTGAGCCAGTAGCTAATATCTTCAAAGAATGAATGGCACAACCTCAGAGTCTAGACAAACCGCAACAAGACAGAATAGTGACTGGTACAGTTTGATGATGTGAGATTTAAAGCTGAAGTGTTAGGGAAGAAAGTTGAATGACCTAGAACTGATTCTCCTGGGTCAGCTCTTATTATAATTTGAGTATGTTTCATATATTCTTGATTAATTTTTCTATCCTTACTGTCTGTCTATCTATCTGTCTGTCTGTCTGTCTGTCTGTCTGAGCGCTTCTCTCTTTTATTGATATTTTCCTTGTTTGAAAAATGTTTCTATTTTTAGTAGCTGCTATTATTTCATAGTTGAGAACATTTATTCATTTAAAATTTGTTGAGTACTATGTAGCAGACACTGGTCTGAACGCTAGGGGATACAGTGACGAAAAAGCTAAACAAGTCCCATGCTCATAGACCTTACAGTTTAGCACAGTCCATTGAGCATAAAATCACATCTCAGTTCCCGGGATCACAGTTTAAGAAATCGTGTTCTAAGTAAGAAAATCTGTTTTAATGTGACAAAGATAGCCTAAGATGGTAATTGGATATAGTAATTTTCTATAATGTATGTGGTTCATATAATTTTTTTAGCATGAGTATGTTTAAAGACTGACCACATTGGTAAGGGGAATTATGTTATACTTAGAAAAAATTTTTTGAATAGTGGTACGAGAGAAAGGTACAGTATAAAGGGGTGGTAAATTAGCTTTGCTCTTTATTCTCCCTGTCTATATTGATCAAGAAAAATCAGTACTGGGAGATAAATCAGCAAATGTTAGCTGCAGCATCAGAACCTTAATATGGCCCCATGAGACAGATTTTTCCAAGCCAAAACCTCATGAAAGTGGCATGAACTACTTTATATCACTTAGTTGTTTTCAGTGAACATATTTTTTCTATGTAAGTCAAAATCCATTACAGTAAATTTAAAGGTATAATAGCATTGAGTATAAATTGCTTAATAGTCAGTACAGATTAATCTAATAATTTGTAGCCTGCACATAATCTGTACAAACAAATCAAGGGGAAGGATACATACAGTCAGTTATAAGAAGGGCAGTGGGGAAGTTTTGAATATAAAAAGGGTGGGATACTAGGAATACTATGGAAATTTTCTATTAGAATGCAAGGATGAGACTGATTCATGCTTCCAAGCCATGAAATGGCACATATCAAATATGTAGAAAAAGCAAGACAAATTTGTTGCTTCATTTAAGCAACTTTCCTCAAAATTCCAATGTACTCCCTTGAGTGTGGGTTGGACCTAGTGAATTGCTTCTAACAAACAGAATTCGGTAAAAAGTGATAGGATGTCATTTTTGAGATTATGTTATACAGAAAGTGTCACTTTCATCTTGCTTGCACTCTCTCCGCTTTTTGCTTGCTCGCTCTCACGAAGCAAGTTTTCATGTCGTAAGGTACCCTATGGAGAGGCCCACATGGCAAGGAACCACATGGCCTCCGGCTAAAAGCCAGTGAGGAACTGAGACCCTCAGTTCAAAAGCCCACAAGGAACTGAATCCTTCCAACAACCGTGTGTATAAACTTGAAAGTGGATTCTTCCACAGTTGAGCCTTCAGATGACTACAGCCCAGGCTGTCTTCTTGATTGCAGCCTGTGAGATCCTGAGCCACATAACACAGCTAAGCCACATGTAGACTCCTCACTCACAAAAATTGGGAGATAGTAACGTTAACTGTTTTAAGCTACCAAGTGTTATGGTAATTTGTTATATAGCAATAGATAACAAATACAAGGATAACGAATAAGGATTTGATAAATAAATAGAATGTAATCAACACACCACACAAGTCTTATAAATTTAAATGTTATAATAACTTCTAGATAAGGAAAAACAAAAAGACAAGGTTTTAAGTTACTTAGAGATAAAGGATGGCAGTAGCGACATCAGATATGAATCAAAATTCACAAATCTTGTTTCTTTAGTGTCAAAACACAAGTCAAGAATACCTTTCTGTCCCTTGCTCCTATATAATTTTTCATGAACATTGAGCTGCAGAAACATATATATTGCTTAGGAAAAACCCCACACAAAAATACAGTTATTAAACTTTATTTTAAAAAATAAATCTATAATACATATATGTGAGAAATAAGTTATTGGTCATGAAAACTGATGTTCTAGACATTGCACTAAGTAAATTATGTGTATTATTTACACATTACAAACACCCTATGGAGTAGGCAATATTACTAGCTTCATTTTACAGACAAGGAGCCAGAGGATTAAGAAGATTAAGAAATAAAAGTTACACAGCTAGTAAGAGACACAGTTAGAATTGAATTCAAGCCTGTTTGACGCCGGGGCCTGAGCTATTTACCACTGTGAAAAACTCTCCATTGAAAAAACAAAAACCACACAACTTAGTATCTATACATATACTAACAAGACTGCTTGTAAAAACAGACCATCGACTGCAGGTTATAGGTATAATTTTATTCTTTTTGTGAAGCACTCATAAAAAAGCCTTACATACAGCATTCCTAGATAAAAGGCAGTCAAGTTTCTAAAACACTATAATAATTATAGCTAAGATTTATATAGCACTAACTATGGACCACATAATTGTTTTTATTATTTTATATATTTTAGTTTATCACATCTTTACAGAATTCCTATGGTGCAGGTAATGTAACCCTCATTTTACAGATAAGGAAATTAATCATTCTTATGGTTAAGTAATTTGCCCAAGGTCACACAAGTATTAAGTGGCAGAGCTAGTATTTGAACACAGGCAGTCTGGCTCCAGGGTCTGTAGTTTGGCGTATTTTATGCCAAACCAGTGCATTTCACGGCCTCAAAAACCAAAAGTTAAAATGGTTTTCAGAGTTAGTGGAAAACTGTCCATTTGGATTTTTAACTAAGTAATAGATCTAAGCACCATATTTACAGGCTGTCTTTAGAATTTGTGATGCAAAACACCTTGAGAAAAGTTAAGCTAAAAGGTAGTGTGATGAGACTGTTAATCTTTTAAACAATGATAAAATATAAATCAGGAAAACAGTTAAAAATGTTCAAAGTGAAAAGTTTTATTCAACAAAGCATCTTTCCACTGAAAAACCATTCCAAAATGTTAAGAACTTATTAATGGATAGGAAAGTGTGGGGAAGAAAAGCTATTCATATTCTAGTTCTTTCGTATACTTATTTTTATAACCTATAGTCAGGCAGCATGTCTCATATTTAAAATATACTGAAATTATTTATTTCTTGCTCTGCTTCTGATCTCTATTTTCTATAATGACTTTCATATCCTGATTAAGGCAGCACTGCAGTTCAATTATTTCCTTCATTAGACCTTCAAGTCTTCCTTTTAACCTTTTTTTGTTGTTGTTCTAATAGTTGTACCATTAACAGCCTTTGTTTCCTTTCAACCTTTACAACCTTTCTTTTTGCCCTTTTTGGGGGTAGGGAAAACGTGTGTCACAGACTGCTTTGAGAACCTGCTATAGAAAGAAGCACATATGTACATGTAGAACAGTTTGTGTATAATTTTGAGGAGTTTAGAAGTCCTCTAAAGCTACCTAATTTAACTCAGGTTCCAAATCCCATTTTACACTTATTGTGTTTACAACATAGTAGATAAAAAGCATACAAATACAGCGTAACAGAAGATGAGACTCGCAAGAGAAAGGTTCCTGGTACCCATACAGCAATCAAAAAAAATGTAGAGGTTTTTATTTATAAGTATAAAATTCATAGCAAAACAAATGAAGCATGCCTAAGTATTTAGGATAAAAATAACATGTGATAATGTTTTCAGGGGAAAAAATGGAAGGAAGAAAAAACAAATCATCCTTTTCTTTTAAATAGAATGACCATGTTTATACAGGAGTTAGGTAAAGAGGGTTCAATGAACTACTCACTTCACATAAAACATTTTTTAAATCTACAGTGGCTTATACTTGTGCTGTATATAGAATGCACAATGCTGATAAGAAATTCAAATGAAGAATCCTTTACAAATTCAAAAGATACATAAATATGAATGTGCACCAAATAACTATCATAAAACTCTCTTCTGTTCTTGAGTTTCAAATACATTCTAATTTTGTTGTCACCTTAAATAACACTGTCCTTTGCCAGATAGTGTCATTTTTAAAGAGATTTAAAAGATCTATTATAAAAAGATTAATCTCAAATTTCTCTGAAAATATTCGGTGTGAATAAAAGCCTGCCTATTTTCAGAACACTGGTCTGGACTTTGGTTCTTAACCTTGCACATGTAGTCAAAAGTCCTATAAAACTGTCAACGGGGCCTGCCTTTTGTGTCAAGGTTCATTTCTACACTTGAAACTACTTTTTATTACAATGTGCCACATAAAAACTAAACAACAACAACAACAAAAAAAACTAAGATATAAAGAATACTGCTATCCTTTAGTGGCATCTGATTACTGAAAATTTTCAATACAAATTCACTGCAGAAATTTCAGAAAACGAAGAAAAGTATAATGATGATGAACAGGAAGAGTGCTAACATCTCCTACTGTTTATTCTGCCTGAGCTAAGCATTTGACATATACATTATTTTATTTAATTTTAACAACACTATGAGATAGACCTATCGTTAAAAAAAGGACATATTTTTATCACAATTTTACAGATAAAGAATTTAAGGCTATAAAATTTATGTGTAGTCACCCAGCTAATAGGTGACAGTCAGAAATTAAACCCAGATCTAAGTCCAGAACCTGAGCTTTCATTCACTAATATTTGCTGCCCAAGAAAGAAAATTCCCACCAACCAGATACAGCCACTGCCAATTTGAGCATTATTCACCAGTCCCACTAGCTCCCTGACTTCCCAACAGTCCCAATTCTCTTCCTCTTTAGGTAACCAATGTTAGTTTGGTGAATTCTATAGATATTTCTCCCTATGAATGTATATTTATATAACTATACAAATACATATTTAATTTGTTAAATTACAGAAATAATGTCATGCTATATATGTTGCTGTGACAGGAAACGGAGGTACAGAGACGTTACATGACACGTTCAAGATCACTTGACTAGTAAGCGGAAAATCAGAATTGAAACACCCTAAGACACATTTAACAAAAAATGACTAAACCCTTACATCTTTTTTCCCCCCCGATTTTTAAAAAACTCTTTAAAATTTTGTGCCAGACCTCAGGATTATCACTGTACTAATAACAGAGTTACCTAACATTTATGAGCATTTACTATGAACTGAGTGTTCTGCTAAGAACTTTATATGTATTAATCTCATTTAAGATTATGACCCCATTTTTACAGATGAGGAAACTGAGGCTTAAAAGGGTCACATGACTTGCCTAAAAGTATACAGCTAATAAATAATGCTGCAGGCAGAAAAGTTAGAGTGTAGGATGAATCTGTTCTTATTCTGAGAACTGTTTTACTGAAATCACTGATATCAGCTGGTTACCCTAAAAATAGAATATAGCCCTGTCTCATACTTGTGACCTGCTTGTGACCTTACACAAGTCACTTAACATCCCCTACAGTGGTAGTTAGGTTATGTAACATCATCAGTCATCTCCATGGTTTCAGTTCCAGAACCAAACCATACTGTTTACATGTATTTTTCTCACATTTTCTGCATACAACAAATCTGATTTGAGGAAAAGTGAAATTTAAATTAGGTATTCTAGAATCTAATGCTATATAGACTGACTCTCTCAATTTATTAGACAAATATTACGGATCAACAGCTATGTCCCAGTGTAGTTTTCCCTAGATTTTGGAGACCGAATATCAGTGACTTGCTGTGGTTTCAATCACAATTTCCTTTTACATGTAGGACAACAGTGAAAACAAGACAATGGGTACACAGATAGCAGATATAAAAAGACAAACCATGAAAAATATGAGTAATGTCTCTCAGACACAAAAGCTTTATTCTTCCAACCTAAAATACAGACACCAAAAGGTTCAAGTTTAGATTAATACAGAAACAACATCCCCAATCACTCCTCAGAAGTCAATAGCAGAATGAACCCTACAGACGTCCAGCAACGTTCATTGGACAAGCATTGGATAATGCTGTAAGCAGGCTGCAGCAGCCCTGTAATCCAACTGGTTCTCCAAGTGTGGAACCCCAACCATAGGTTTCAGCATGACCTGGGAATTTGTTACAAAAGCAAATTCTCAACTCACCCCAGGCTAACTGAATCAGAAATTCTGAGGGTGTGCCTAGCAATCTACATTTAACAAGTCCTCCAGGTAATTGTGAAGCATGGGAAAATTTGACAACCACGATCTAACCTGCGGCTTATAATGCTGCCTTTGTGAAATACACCATGTTCCTAAATTTGTTTGTGATAATGAATAAAGCCGGTGGGCCAGAATGTATCAGAATACTAGCGTTAAATGCATTATTATGTATAAGTATACAATAAAATTTGTTCTTTTACTACATCCTGTGTAAGAAAATTTTTTTAAAAAAGGATTGCTATTTTTCTTCAGTGTGTACTGAATTCATTTGTTTATTGTTAATTTTGGGTACTACGTAGAACATAATAGCTTCAACTCTCAGGTCACTACTCTTATCTCAGTAGAAACTTATTTCCAAACAGTTAAATAACTTTATACTTTATTATAAAAGAGCAAATCACTAAAAAGTTTCTATGCTTTAAACCTGTTTCAGATAAGAAAAGGAGAGCCTGCAGAGCGTGGCAATGAATATTCTGGCAACATGTTCAGTTTCTTCCTGGCTTTCTGAAAATCTTAACTAAGGTTTAGCTTGGTTCAATTCCAATTTAGAAAAAAAAAATTCCATGCTTAAATAATATACGTAAATAATAATGAGGATTTTTCATAGTGCCTCAGCAATGGCATTCCAACAAACAGCAGCTACCTTGCTTCTTGACAATAACAACAACTAGATTAGATTATGGCTGTCAGAGGGGCAATCAGGAAGTGAAAGAGTTGTCTCCAGACAATCATTCTGACTTGCAAATCTGGAAAAGAAAAGGCCTCTGACAAGGTTTCTCTTCCAAAACTCAATGCAGAAATGGGAAATTAGTGCATTTATTTATTTTACTTTTTTACACTAAAATTTGCATGAACAGACGCAAAGCACAATATCCCACTGCCCAAGAAGTGTGATAATACCTTTTCAAACCTGAAAAAGATTCTTCTAACAAACGTGCTACGGTGCCATTTAAAGAGCTATTTTGTTCCTTTTAGAAAAAGAAAAGCTGGTTCCTAATACATAACTGTGACTGACTTAAAAATAAACAGTAGATGAAGCCCAGGGTTCTGCACCCTGAACATGAAATCCCCAAGTGTTTTAATATTCAAAACTGATTCATAAACTCAAATGTCTCTGATTAGGTTTGGCCCATGTCTTTACCTTTTTTTTAAAAAAACATGTCTTATCTGTGTTCAGAGGTACATTATCCTACATTTCAGATGAGAGCTACTGACATTTTCGCTAGAACTAGAAATCATTTTATTCTGCTGACCCCTAATGCTATAAATATATAGTGGTTGCATTCACTGTGGTTTAAGATCAATTTTAATGAGCAGGAATAAACATAAGACCTAAAACCACGTCTTCTAATGCCCTTTACTAAAGCTGTAATCTGTATACTCAGCTAGAGCTGTGAACATTTCTGACACAGCTCTATAGACTCACTGTAGAGTGAGTGTAAAGGATGTTGCCAGGCAACTCATCTAAGTTTGGAAGAATCTAAGCATTGATAATGAGTCTGTCTCAGTTTGGCTCCCACACAAGAAGGGTTTTAGCGAACTCCCACATGTGCTTACAGGCCATTCATGAGAAGAGATATTTCTAAAAGTGAGTGTCCAGGAGTCCAAATGAGGAACCTATAATGTTTCTTTTCTAATTCAAGTTTAATGTCTCCAACATCACAACTATTTTCTATAACTGTCCTGAAATCCAATAGGGATTAGGCAAAATAGGTCATATGTAGAGGGCTAGTGCTGAACGAACATTTTTATTCATATCTTTATTAACATTCCTGTTTGCACATGGCCAAAGCAAAATGTCTTCAAGTGTCTCAAATCATGAAAATCACCTGAAAACTATCTACCAAAATTATTTTAATTATTTTGAAAATTATCTTTGAAATTCTTTTCAATACTTACTCTCATTATAATGATAGTCAAAAACAGTGTTCAGTAAAAACTATGCTCTAATAAGGAAAAAATGTCATCAGGTGCAGAAGAGATAATAACGGGTATGTTTTTATGAATAGGATACATGCAAAATACTGCTCTGCTGGATGGGCCTGATCTGAACCTTCCTCTTTCAAAGCAGACACTTCGCATGCAGGCTTACCAGGGCAGTATGCATCCACGTCCAGTTTCTGAGCTGAAGTGAGGGTTGGTGAGCCAAGCTCGGATTCTGGAATTCGTGGGCTCTCAACAAACTTTGCTTTCCTCAGAGGGGCTAAAGACAAAAAAAAGAGACAGAGAGAGGGAGGAAAGGGGGTGGGGAAGAGAGGGGAACAGAAAGGAAGGAAGGAAGAAAAAGGAAAGAGAAACAGAGGGAAAGAGAAGGGAAAGAGAAACATAGAGGGGTCATGAGTAAGGGGAACAGCAGGCAACAGATGGAAGCACTTAAATGAACGACACTCTGTCAGACTCAGATCAGGTTACCCTATTTTTTGTGCCAGAAAAAAAAATCACATTCTTCATAGAGGAGATGGGTCTTGTTAAAAAGTCACTGCAAACTGAAAAAGCTAAAATCTAATATTCAAAACTATGAACATGAGTTGTAATTGTCTATAACCTTTAGCTATTTTCTCTCTATAAAGTAAAGAGCTTTCTTATTTTGCCTTCCTTTGCCATTAATTACAGGTATTAACTGAGGAAAGCATAGGACTAAGTTTTAAGATTTTGTTTACAATAATTATAATCAAAGGTTGTCATTATCCAGAAACAACTATAACACTCAGTTGTGATAAATACTATAAGTAGAATTCATCTACCTAGCTTAACAAGGAAATCAATCACCTGACTGTTCAGCTATTGAGGTAACATGTCAAAACTGTGAGGGGACTAAGATATTAACTAGGCCATGTCAGTTTGACACTGGATGCTAAACAGATGTGATTTAGTTATAATCATGAGGTCTATCAATAATAATAATCTATGCCAAGGAATCAATTCATTTTTGTAAGGAAGGATATATAATTCACAAATTGCAAATTTTATTTATTGAAAGTTCATAAATTTTATCAATGTCAAGACACTATTGATATACAGTTAAATAATCAGTTAAATATATTAAAAGTTAAAATTATGAAGACTGCTTTGTACTTTTCAACTGAGTTCTATTACACTACAATAGGGTATTTACCATAGTATCAAAAGTATCAGTTGAATCTGAAATTGATTTGTATTAGTGTCATAACTGTAGGTGTCCAAGACATTGAGTACTTAAGATCACATTACTTTTTTCAAAAGTTTCTGCTATTCTCTAATATCCTCATACATTACTGATCCACAAGGGATTCTAAGTTATTCCTAAAAGACCCTGTAAAAACTAATACAAAACTTAGTCCTTATAATGGCCAGAATTGTCCTCTATTTTCTTTGGAGGACAGAAATAACAAAGTATTAAAAAATACGGAAAATACTTTTGAAATGTGCCAATACTCAAAACCTACAGACAACTAATTCACACTTTAAATCCTAAGATGTGTTTGTGTATTTTAAGTGTATGTTAAAAATACAAAATAAAGCCATTACTATCTCCATGGCAACAAAGACTAAGGGTGCTAACAGCACTGTTTTTGGCCAAAAATAAGTTTTGAAATAGCAGAACTCTCTCTCACCTCTGCTAAGAGTGTAATACTTGAGCCTATTTTTAAAAATCACAACCACAAATGAAGATCTCAAGTATTTATATGTATATCTGCAGGCTACTAATAGCCAATATTAGAATCTCTTTCATCATAATCTCACCAATCAATTCAAAACTAATGAAACTATTTATCCTGTACTGTTTAGTATAAGAGAAACTATTATAATTTAATTCTGAAAGCTCTTAGGTCCTTTACTAGAATTTTATTATTACATTATCATGGCAGCAGAATAATGATTTCACCTGCTGAGTTCTGACAAAGACAGCCCTGGTCCCTGCTCAAGGGACTCTATATATCTAAAAATCTTAATAACAATTTTCATAATGAAATTTGGAGCTAATAGGCAGAAATCAGCAACTTAGGGTAGACATGTAAAGAAGAAATTGAAGGATAGCAGGAGAAATTAGGGAGATCTGAGAAATGCACAAGAATTATGAGATGGAGTCAAGGGGAAAAATCAGGATCCTACAGATCCGTGAAGCTCATTGCCATGTAGACTTCTCTATTTTCCCTTCTCAGGGAATTCCAACTGAGGTTATCTTATAGCTCATAGTGGACATTGAATTCTTTTTTCTACCTTCATCTCCCCTTTATCCATGGGATACTGTACATGTCTAATAATTAATTTGAATTATTTCGTAAGGTAGATTATAATGTTGCTCTGATCCAAATTATAGAAAACTAGTGTTATCTGCAAGTCAGTCAAACACAAAAGGTACAATCACAGACCTCATAGGTTATCCAATAGTCTTAATACCGCTTGGTACAAAGCATGAAACGTCAACTTGGAGATAGGATACAATATTTTGCTTGGAAGCCTAAAATTTTAATATAGTTCCTTTAAAAAAAAAAAAGGTATATAAGATGGTTCAGATGGGTAAGAGAATTCTATGTCAAAAGGGTTTACCAGATAGAAAAGAAAAAAGAAAAAGAAAAGAAGTGGTTGAAATGAGATGATGGGTAGGAGGGCTCTAAAACCAAACCAGGTATTTTATTATGATGTAAGAATAACAGGAAACTACTGTTCTGAGAAGTGATCTGAACCAACACTGAGAACATGCTTATTATGCTTGTAAGAGACTTGAGTTTGGGAACCTCACAGAGGTTGAGGGGAAGGATGCGTATTAGTACACAGCATGGGTTTAGTCAAATATTTAGGTCTTGGCTCTAGTACTTACTATTAGTAAGAAACTGAGTAAGTTACTTAGCCTAACTAAGCCTCAGTTTTCTCACAAAGTCATAGGATTGTTATGAGGCTTGTAATTCCAAGCATGTAAAGTACTTAGCACAGTGCTTGGATATAATGATATAGCTCACCTATGACTTTGTTAAGACACAGAGCAGGGAGGGTTATGCCTACGTAGAAGAAGACAGCAAGTGGTTTAAGGCATAGTATGGAGAGATAGTGTAACATAGCATAATAGTGAGAGGTTAGAAAGCTTAGGAATTAAGGGTCTGGGCTCTCAAACCAGAAAGCCTAACTCAGATTCCCATCTCTTACGCCTATTTCCTAGCTGTGAGAACCTTTCTGTGCCTGTTTCCTTATCAGCTATTTGGGGTTAATAACAGTACCTACACCAAGAGGGATGACAGTAACAATGATATCACCAATTATTTTTTTAATAATTGAGATAATGCAAAAGAATGAAGCTGGATCTTTATCTTACACCATATACCAAAAATTAACTCAAAATGGATAAAGACCTAAATGTTAAGAGTTAGTTATAAAAATCTTAGGAGTAAACATAGAAGGAAAAGATTTGAATTATAGAATTGTTAAAATAGAGAGAAACTGAAAAATTTACCTGGAAAGAGAAAACTGTATTTTAAAAAGTTTTTAACAGCTTTCATAGGCAGAATCTTACAATTTTGTAACATTTCAGTTTCTAAACATTTATTAGAAAATAAACCTTTGGGTACTATGAATTTCCTGGAATTGGGGTGGGAAAGAAGCATAAAAGGAGAGATAAATTTGTGACATTCTTTATTTCCTCCTTCTTAAACCCCAATGTATGGTGGGTTTAAAATCTGGAAATTGGTAAGAATAGCATCCTTTCAATCTATCCAAAGTCAACTATGTTTACCATAACAATACAAATATCAGTTAGTGTGTGGCTACTAGTTATCCATGACTGGCTCTCATATGAACCTTCCCTATCTCCATTGATCACAGTGAACTGCTTTAGAAAGGAGGACATCAGAATTCTTTTTATCTGAGCAGAAAAGCAACATTATGGAGTTTTACCATTTCCAAGACTAACAGCAACTATATCCACTAAAAAAAAAAATTGAAAGGTAGCTGATTATCATCAACTTATGGCATTGTGGTCCCACAGAGAAAAAGGGGCTCACTTGAACATAACACAAAGAATGCAGATGCTACCCAAATGTAGAGAAATATTCTGACTTTCAGTCTGTTAAAAATTTAGCAATTTCAGTATCAAAGTAAGTTCTTTTAAAGAAAGTACTTACCACCTATAGACTTTAATACTAACTTCCTAAAGTAACAAAACCCAAATAATTGAAATGTCATTAGTAATTTTAAATTCGTAAATAACTCATTAAAGAAGGGAACAACTAACTGTTCACTAACAATGACACAGCAAATTGCTACAGACATAATAAACAAAAGAAATCTGGGAGGGTACATTGGGCATATTTACTTGGAAGTAACAGCTTCAAAGCAATGGGTTATCACAAATATATTCATAAAGTTATCTATTGACCAAAATAAAGAGATTACGATATCAAGGGCTAAATGCTTCCTTTACTAGTATTTTCCTCATTAAAAGTTACAGTTGGGAAGTATAAACTTATATATAAATACATAGTGCTGAAGACTCTCATTATTAATCTAATTCTTCCTATTTAATTTTTCATCTTTAAGGTATGCCTATATTTAAATAATCTTGTAAAAAAACCACAACGTAACAAAGCCCTCCCCTCCCACCAGAGATGATAATATGTAATAAGCAAAAACAAAGGCATCAGGGTACATGTGAGGGATTATCATAATCATTCGACAGGATTAGGATACTTCACTAACAGGAAAATTCATATTTACTCAAAAGTGTAAATTTAATGCTGAATGAAGACCAATACTTTAAAAAGTGAGAATTATTTTCTTAGAAAATTGCATATAGCCATTTGTAAACCAGTTCCATAAAATGTGTGCAATGCGAGCTCTTCTATTCAATTCAGTAAACGCTATCGTGTTCCTACCATGTGCAGAGCCAGTACTAGATGCTTCAGCAGATTCAAACATGATTAAGGCAGTCCTTGACCCGAGGGAACTCAGTGAGGGGGATGGGACAGAACAGGAACAGCTCTGATACAAAGCAGACAAAGCTAAGTGCCATGAAAAAGGTACAAAACAGGGGCTATAAGGCTCAAAAAAGAGAAAAATATACTTCAGAATATCTCTCGACTCAGCACAAATTCAATAAATGTTAATTAATTTTCTATTAAAACCACAATTACAAGGTTATTTTAAGAAGCTAGTTTTAAAAAAGACTTTTTATTAAAATATAGCTAACATACAATTAAGCTAGTTTGGAAAAATTACTAATCTTGCTAATTTATCTTTTTTAAAAAAAATTTCAGTGAAGAATTTTATGGTTTTAATAGTTGAAAAGTTACCAGGGAAAAATATGCTCAGCTTATGCTTTTAAAAAGTTGAAAAAGAGCAAACTAAATATAAAATCAAGCAGAAAATGGAAATAAAGATTAGAGCAGAATGCAATAACAAATTAAATTTAATAATTAAAGACATCAATGAAAGCAGAATTTAATTCTTTAAAAAGCTGAACAAAACTGAAAAATTACTTAAACTAGACTGACAAAGAAAAACAGCAAAGATACAAATTACCAAAATTACTCATGAAAGAGGAGACATCATTATCAACTATCAACTCTCCAGAACTGAAAAGCATTATAAGGGAATGTTATGAACAACTTTATGTCAACAAATTAAGATAGCTTAGATAAAGGGACAAATTCCCAGAAAGATACAAATGATCAAAACTGATTCATTAAGAAACAGAAAATCTAAATAGACCCAGAACATGCAAGGAAATTGAATTAGGAATTAAACATCTTCCCATAAAGAAATGCCCAGTTCCAGGTGGCATCACTGGGGAATTCTATCAAATATTTAAAAAAGAAATAATAGCACTCCTTTACAAACTCTATCAGAAAATTAGGGGAGAATTTCGGACAACATACCAATATAAGTGCAGTTACCTAAATACTCTGCTCACGACACCACAGGATGGATAGGACATAGAACTAAATCACGAGTTATCCTGGTGAGCTATAGTTTGGTGCATTGCACTGCTTCTCAAATTTCATTCATTGGTATAGCATCCTCATGATTTTTGCCACACTTTCTTAATATAAACATATTTTTCACCGAATATTTTCTTTAAATTTTGTTTTTATTTAAAGGAATTTACTTTAAAAGAAACTTTACATTACTAGTAAAATTGGAAAATCAGTATCACATGACTACGTCAATTCTAGCTAAATACCTTCATATGGTTCTGAAGTAAACTCTCTTTGTTAAAAAGGAGGATTAGCTACGTAGTATAAGCACCACATTAAAATTTTCTTAACATATTCAGAAGGATTGAAAGAGAAAAGAAAAGGGAATAACACTGTAGTTACTCCATTAGTCAGAATATGCTAGACTATGCTGTCATAACAACCTTCAAAATTTCAGTGGCTTAACACAACAAAGGTCTATTCTAGTTCACCCAGCAATGCTGGGCAACTCTCCAGGACAGCTGTCCTACAAGCAGGAGCACGGCAATAAGGGCTGCTTCAATTTTGTATCTCCACTATCCCAACATGAGCCCTCTGTGATTTTTGTGCCAGAGGAAAACAGACTATAGAGTCACCTAGTTTCCTCCCCTATCCTTTCTCTCAGGGATCACATTACCAAGCTGTCAATTGTCCAGGGTCTGAAAACAGTTGTTCTAGTGGGAGGGCAAGTCCAGCATTGGTTACTCCATCATAGTGGGAAAAAGAGGTATCGCATGACGTCTTAATTTGCCTTTTCCAGATGTTTATTATTCACAACGTGGCTGACAAAAGGCAGAACCTTTATCTTATGTACTGCTGTAGCCTTAGTAACAGTGTGGGGTACAGAGCAAGTACTATTATTTGTTAAATGAATTAATTAGCTATTTACGTTTATATATTTTTGGAGGTACAAATAATCTGTTTATGTTTTTCATACATTTAGTGATTAAGACTGAAGAGAACTGGTGATTCTAAGCCATATCCAAGGTAACTCATGAGTAAGTCTGTTCCTCCCACATAAGTTCTATTTTTATGCAATTATGTTGTACTACACAAAAGGATATACTAGACACACTAATATATAGATAGACCATATAAGCAATAAATATGGAGACAACATGGTACTCCAAAAAACAGTTACTCCAAAAAATGATTGTAATAACTTATAGGACATTCATATAAGACATTACTTGAATGGAATTTTGAATAAATTAAACAGAAATTCTCATTTCAAGAAGAAATTGAGATTAAAATCTTTGTTTACTCATACATGTTATTACAAAGAAAAAGGAAAGTTATTGTAGTGTACAACTCACGGTAAACGTCATCTCTTTACAGCAGTGAATGGCAAAACTGAGAGTATATGAGATAAAATAAGGCAGTGTAGATTTCAATGACCTATTTTTATATCTTTGCAGATACAAATCAATAATCTGAGTTCAGAAAAACCTTTTAAATATGCTAACGCAATACTCAAATGCCAATTAGTTTAATGGCATTAGGTTTCATTTCCATACATCTGAAGAAGCACTAGGTTTTTGATAATAT
This sequence comes from Rhinolophus sinicus, assembly GCF_036562045.2. Lineage (NCBI taxonomy): Eukaryota > Metazoa > Chordata > Mammalia > Chiroptera > Rhinolophidae > Rhinolophus > Rhinolophus sinicus. Next base: position 27,959,729 of record NC_133764.1, on the reverse strand, counting down.
AAAAAGGGAGTTCAAATTTCAAAATTTTGGATACGTTGCCTTATGTGTAATTACTGGTTTATTGATATAAATAATTCCATATATTTGTCAGGCCAACTTCTGAGTTTTAAAGTAGCTATGTAATAAAATTACATTTAAATTTAAAATATTACCTAAACATGCTTCATCACAGAAAAATTGGAAAATACAAGAAGCAAATATAACGCAATTAAAAATTATCACAATCCTACCTGTTAAAATTTCAGAGCATATGGCCTTTCCTATTATTTTATATAAAGTATTAATGCCAACAAAAGCAGCTAAAAATGACTGATGACTTCTCCTTTTTAATATACAGCTTTTGAAAGGAATACATAAAAGTGGCAGTGAATTCACTTTGTAACATTTTACATGAAGCTGATGTATGATGCCCGAGAAAGGCTGTATCACTAATATGAACCTGAATATTAGCCACAGTTTTTTCCTCTAAATGACCCTCACCTCCTCAAAATATAAAATGGCTCAAACAAATCTTATGTATGTAACTTATGTACATACTTATATATGTAATTTATGAAATAATACAGAGCAGACATGTAGTATGATTGTAAGGAATGAAGCTAGATGTACTTGTAAATGTTTTAAAATTAGTTAATGTCGAGTATAGTATAATATAATATAATATAATATAATATAATATAATATAATATAATATAATATAAATACCGGGTCTTATATTAATTTTTGCTCCAAAAGATGCATTAGAGCTGATTGTCCAGATCTTATTTTCAGGGAAACATGGTACAAAGTAAAGAGGAATAGAAGCAAACAAAAATAAATCTCAAATTTAATAGTTTATAAATTTTTCTTATGATTTCTATCATTTTAATAATGTACCTCACTGGATATATGGTAAAGAGAAAATATGTAAAACATAGAAAAAATCAATGGTAAGGAAAAGAACAGTGAAGTCAGAGTTTCTATAAAATTTATCACTAAAGCTAAACGTAAGCTACCCAATGCCTAAATATTTCTAAGGGTAGAAACAAATAACTTCTGACAAAGTGTCAGTATTTATGAAAGACAAAAATCTCAAAATCCTACTGGGGAGATTCTGCTTCTATACAGCCAAGTATGCTTCTCTATCAGATGGCTCCTCACAGATAACAACTATAAACTCTAGACAGAATATAAAAAACAACTACCTCAAGGCCCTGGAGATTGAACGCAATAGAGTCTAAAGAGCTGATAACTGCAAGAAAAAACCAGATTGGGATGAGTTCCCCAACACTCCCTCCCCCCTTTTTTTTGGCTTTTGGCCTACAAGCAGATCAGTCAGCTCGACTTGGGGTCATTAAAACTATAAGAGAAAACTTACAGTGTTTGTAGTCTGACATAACAGAGTGACAGAGGTGGTGGCAGTAACAGTCACTGAAAAGTGAGGAGAGGAGGATTTTCAAAAAAGAGAGAGAACTACAGGAGGTAGCCCAGATTCTGTGTATAAAAACACCGCTCAAATTTCTGGCTGATTCCTGAACCATGCATAGGGAAGATTGGCAAACAATAAAACAAGTGAATTGAATTGATGCCTAAGAGACAGTTTTCCATTGAGTCAAACCAAGTTAATTGCCTGCTAACAGAAAAATATTAACATTCTTTGAAGGAATACGAGAAAATCCAGAGTATCCACCAAATAAAATGTCCGGGATATAATACAAAATGACTCAATACACGAAGAAACAGGAAAATGTAACCCATTATCAAGAGAAATGATGGAGACCAACCCTGAAACACTCCAGATATTGTAATTAGCAGGTGAGTAATTTAAAGCAGTTATTATAACTATTTTCAGTGAGGTAAAGGGATATGTTCTCTTAATTAAAAAATGGGAGGAAATCTCAACAGAGAAATAGAAGCTATAAAAAAGATTCAAATGGAAATTCTAAAACTGAAAAACATAATTGCTGAAATTAAGTCAGTGAATGCATTTAACAGCATATTTAAATGTTCAAACATGACAATTTAAATTACAGATATACATACATACATATATGCACATACATATATGCACAGTAAGTTGAAAATAGTTTAAAATGACAGACGAGTCAGTGAATTTGAAAACAGATGAATGAAGACTACAGAGAACAAAGGTTAAAGAAAAAACAAAAAACAAACCTCAGGACCTGTGAGATGATATCCAAAGGTCTACTATACAGAGGGTGCAAAAAAATGTATACACATTTTAAGAAAGGAAGAAACTGTATTAAAATTGTAATAATATATACCGACAACAAAAGATGAATACAAGTCATGTGTATACATTTTTTTTGGTATCCCCGATATATGCCATTATAGTCTCAGAAGAAAAGGGAAAGAAAAAAATATATATTTGAAAAAATAATGGCTAATTTCTGGAATATGTAAAAGACAAATTTTCATAATCAAGAAACCCAGAAACCCTATGCAGGATAAATATAAACAGGACCACATTAGGCCTGTCATAGTCAAACTGCTAAAAATCAATGAAAAAGAGAAAATCTTGAAAGCAGCCAGAGAAAAACAATATACAGGGGGTGCCAAAAAAAAAAAAAATGTATACACATTTTAAGAGGTATCATCTAAACTGTATTACTTTTCAAAGTTGAATTGAATTATGGTAGCAATGTGTAGTATGATGTTCACTCAAAAGATGCCATTAATCAAATGAATGCTAGCCTCACCGTATGACAGGCAGGACAAATAAAATGGTGGAAGCATGGTTATCGTTGGAGGAGCACAAGACCATTTTGAAGTGGTATTTGAAATTTGAGAACACTGTCGAAGTACAATGACAATGGAGGCATGAGCATGCAACAGAGCCTCCAACTTAACACCCCCTGACTTGTACCTATGGAGGACTTTAAAGGATGTGGTGTTATGTAGAAAACTGGCTACACTGGTGGTACTTCGTGAAGAAATTGAAATGGTATGTGCAGCGATACAGTGGACACTTTGTTCAACATCGCTCAAGCAGTAGCTTGCCATAATCAGAAGTGTCTGGATGCTGATGGTAACCACTGTGAGCATCTCCTGTAATTGCAGAAGTCAAACGTGACTTGTATTCATCTTTTGTTATTGGTATGTATTATTACAATTTTAATACAGTTTTCCTTCCTTAAAATGTGTATACATTTTTTTGGCACCCCCTGTATTACATACAATTTGGACGTCTAACTTCTCATCTGAAACTATGTAGGGCAGGGGTGCTAACATCTTACTATGTGGAAATCAAGAATACTGTCTTATACCTGATGAAACAAAAAACATAGAAATAGAAATTATAGTATTTATGGCTATAACCAATAAAACAAAAAACAGTGACATAATTATGTCAGGAAAAAAGGTGGGAGCAGTGCAAATAAGCTTAATGTTTCTTTAGATATATTTAAATCAAGAAATTTCAGTAGAAGCATAATAATTTAGAGATATGGAGTTAACCAAAAGAAAAAATACCTGGAAGTGTTTAAGTGATTGTCCGCCAAAGAAGTGGAATTAAGAATCAGAAAAGATGAGGCTGCAAATTGTAATTTTTCATTTCAAGCCCTCTGTACGATTAAAAAAACAACAACAACACACACACACACACACACACACACACACACACTTCATTAAAACAAACATATACATAAAACTATTAGGGAACTAATGCTCCCATTTTAAAATTCTGAAACCAGTAAGTATTTATTAATTTTAACACGCAAGACATTATTATGATAGGCACCAAAATCTGCTTTTTCTCTTCCTCAATACCTAGGCCTTTACATGATCTATAAAGAGCTGTCAACAAGACAGTTGGATTTACTAGTAATAGTTGGGAACTGTTCAGAGAATTCTGAGTTCTTGATATCAGCATATGGATGTTATTTTCAAGTCATGGGAATGTATTAGGTCACTTAAAGACAGAAGGAGCAGAGATCTTCTAATACCTTTTCACGACTTAGGGTTAGATCTAGCCCCAACTTGCTATCCATGCATATTTTGTCCCTATCCAGTTCTGCTACAGTAAATGGGTCATGCTGGGTTTTCACCCCAAAATATTATAAAGAATAGTCCCCCAAATCGCTCTCCTATGCAATAAATTATTGTAGCTTAGGCTTTGAAATTCTGAATAGTCCATGATTCCAAACTGCTGAATTTTTCACATATTCATAAAACATAACTAGTTTCTCTTCAGATTATCATGTATTTTATTTCCTCTTCTCCCACTAGCAAATTTCTTAAGTTTCTTATTCATTAATTGATGTAAATTTTCATATCTCTGTCTGTAATGCTTTCACAGTATTCAAAAGTTTATCTTGAAGAGCTTCCAAGAACCCATCTTCCAGATTCCCCATTAATGTAAAATATCATGAAATTAAACTCTATAATTTAAAAAAATTGGTAATTTATTTGAGAGGGCTAATGTTTATATTTTTTAAATATTTTGGAGAAAAAGAAGTTACTGATCAAATTTATTGTGTCAACATTATGTGAAAACACAATTAATATACAAGTTTATTGTAATCGTCGACTTACACCATCTCAAAATATGGACGGTAAATATCTAAGAATCCTCTTTATATCATAAGTCAAGGTTGGTAAACTTGGCTTGCAGGCCAAATTTGCCCATCTGCCTGTATTTTTTATGACCTGTGAGCTAAGAATGGCTTTTACATTTTTAAATAGTTACATTTTAAATGGTTAAATACCTACCTAATATCCTTGTGAGTTTGCCTGTTAACCTGCAAATCCTGAAATTATTTACTATCTTGTCATTTAAGAAAAATATTATGAGGAATAATCTTTGCTGATCTCTGTCATAAATGGTCAGTCTAGTTTGAGGGTGACTGTTAATAAATATTACTAGAAAGTCAACTTTATTTTATTCTAAGTTATTCAAGTAGCAGCACAGTCTGTATTGCTAGGTGTACTAAAATGGAGCATTTTTTTTAAAAAATCGTATTAACCTGGAGAACTGAAAAAAAAAATTAGGGTACAGAGAGAATGAAAAAGATAGAAAAATAAACACGTCATTTTTAATCAGTCTTAACTTTTTCTTAGCTTCTAATGTTTAGTTCTCTTCCTTTCCTTCACAGAAGAAGGAATAAAATCAGCTACGCTGATAACAGGCCATTATGAGGAATTCACCAAGAAAGAACTGCCAAGGTTTCAGCTTTAGAAGGCTTATTAGAGTCTAATAAATGGTGGTGGTAATGTCATCTACGTCTCCACTACTCCTATGGGAATACTGATATGTCTGTTTCTTTTCTGTGGGAAGTCTGGGCAACCCAACTATTCCTCACTAATTCTAAAATAAAACAGGCTCAAGCAATTAAAAACATTGCAGTTTCTTTCTAAAAGTCTATCTTACAGCCAACTTGATGTGTAACCATGGCCAGACTAATTTGTTTGCTGTCCCAAAAACTTTATATCCAGTCTGTTCAACTACAGCGAGAACAGCCAGGCAGCCTAACACATGTAAGATAGCCATTCTGTTATAGATATAGTACAAGGTACCCACTGCCTGGGAAAAAGAGTTCCCTTTGCAATTGATCTCAAAAGCAAGTAAGTAGTGTGTAATTCTACTTGAAGCACTGTAGTGAAAATACCTTCCTCAGAGTCTGTGTTATCTAGATAAGTGAATCTCGAACTTCAGCACGCAGCAGGATCACTGAGAGGGCCTGTTAAAGCACAGATTGGTGGGCCCCACTCTCAGAGTTTCTGATACAGTAGTTTTGGCGTGAGCTTGAGCATTTGCACTCCCAGGAAGTTTCCAAGTGACGCTGATACTGTTGGTACTGGTCCATAGACCAAACTTTAAGACTCACCAATTTAGATGGTCTCCAAAGTTCCTTCAAATTTTGAAAGTTATGAAATAAATAATTTAATAAAAAATACTGAGAGTAAGTTATTTACATTTGATTTGAACATTCATTAGTACTGGATGTTTGCATCAGCCTTGCGATGAAAGGAAATGCACATGCAAATCCACGCAACTGGTACAAAAATTGAAAAAGTAATAATGATGTGATATTTGTTAAAAGACATATGTTTAATCTTCTCCTTCCTTTTTTGCATGAGGTGGGGGATTGTTCAGAAAACAAAAACAAAAGCAGGTGATCAATGCATGATCCTGACCTTTCCCTTTTCCCAGACAGCTTTTATTTAATGTATCCTCAACCACTATAGCCATAGACTTTTTACATAGCAAATTTTTTACTCTAGATTTCTATTATAATGAGTTTTACTTTAGTTTGCACATTGATGTAGCAGTAATTTCATTCCTCTTGCTTTTAAATACTTTATTTTATCAAACTGTGCTTTGAGCTTTAAACAACATGGTAGAGAATCAGTGTTACATTACTACTCTTATAACACAACATATTCCATAGCCATTTGGTTAGGGCTATTTTCTATTTTGCCCTTAATAAAGGATATATAGAATTGTTTGTAATAATACCCATAACAAAACCTTTTATTATTGTACAGATTCAATTACAGTGGGTTAGATCATGTCCCTTGAAATGTAAACAGACAGTAAATTAACTGATTTATAAGTAACTGTCAATACTGATTCCTTTTAAGAAAGGAATTAACTAAAAGCTAACAAAAAACAGTAAATCTTTTATTGAGCTACCTAAATGAGAAAAATATTTAGTTAAGATGAGAGAAACAATTAACTTAAATATTGAAGGAGAAATATAAATATCTTTCGCAATTTTATTTCCTATTTTATAATTGTGTAGACATGTAAAAGAGGATTACTGTAAGGGAAATAGAAGGTGTTGACTACAATTTATTTTTCCAATTTAAATGGTTACTATAACAACAGGTGGAATACTGTTGATACAATGCTAACTCTCTTGCTCTTAGTTGTTGCTATGTGTTTCTGTGTTCCAGGTGTACTTTAGACTTAGTAGCTCTATCACATCTTTTTATACAAGTGTTCAAAATTATTTACACCCTTGGTAATAAAGACTCCTTTAAAGTTTGGTATGTCTGTGAGCATATACTAATGGTATAAGCGTAAGTAATATACAGAATAATCATTGCTAAGTTAACAATGCTTGAGCACCAATGATCTGAAACTGTTCCAAGTTTCTTACTCATTTAATTCCTCACAATAACCCTATGAAGTAGATATTATTATCACCTCTTTTTACTGATGAGAAAACTGAGAAAAAGAGATACAGTAATTATTCATTACTTGCCCAAAGACACAGAAATAGTATCAGTCAGGATTCAAATCCAGGCCATCTGGCTCCAGAGTTCACAAACTATGTCACATAGCCTTTATGCTAAACCATATTGCTAAATAATTTAATATTTATATTTCTAACAAATGCTAAAATGGAAACGTCCACAGTGCACACTGAATGTATAACTTTACTATAATTCCAAGCATCTCATCCTATGATAATAGTATGACAATATATTTATTATTACTTAATGGAAGGGAGTTTTTTTAAATGAAACAAAGAAGGGGAAATTATACACTTATCAATTGTTTTAGTTTGAATATGAAACCAGTTTCCACTCGAAGTAATATAAATTCACACTGAAACAGTCTTGAACATGAATAATTACTGTATCAATGTTACAAGGGAAGTCAACACCACACCTACTTCTGTTGACAGCAGGACGTTTTCTAAATCCAAGCATGCTTTAACCCTCCTGAGCAGAGCTTTAACCACTTTCTGCTCATGTTAAACACTCAACCTAATAAGTAAAGGTAAAAACAGTTTCCCTCTCACCAAAGGAAAAATTGGAAAAGTAAAAAAGATATAGAAAGAGATACATAGGGTCTTACATTTGCCAATGAGTGAAATCATCATCAATTATTACTGAATACTGACTAGCGGCTGTTGTAAGCATTTTACCTATAAAAACTCATTTAATCCTTATAAACCCAATGGGAGTTGTTACACCTATTTCAGAGAAGAGGAAACAAACACTGAGAGGTTATATAACATAACCAATATCACAAAGTAAGTAGCAGGCTCTGAACTACTATACCTTTATTACAGGTGCTAATGTAAGAGGCATCTTGCCTCGCTTCAGCTGTGTTAAAATTATAAAGATAAATTTATTGGAGTGATGACGTTAAATGGAGAAAAACTTAATCTTCAAAAATCTTGAAGAGTCCTGTATGTGACTATAAATTACAGACACCAAAAAGACAGCTAGAACTCTAAAAAGCATTATTTGGCTGTGAATTTCTCATACTTCCTTCTCCCACCTCCATTCCCATCTGTTTTATGACCCCGTCTCTCTTTCTCCTCTTTAAAGAAACAGAATACAATTGTTTGCCTAATGTGGACCACTGCAGCTAAGAATTTGGACTACGGTTCAGGAAAGCAAAAAGCAGGAAGAATCATATAAGAACAATAGATTCATGGTCCTGTGTGAATTTGTATTCATGATGTCTATGCAAACTTGAAATATTCAATGTGAATATTTGATTAAATATTCTTTAAATCCCTCTCAAATCTTAGGTTCCGTAATAGTTATCTACCTTGGTACTCCCAATATCTTTCAGACGGCTCCTTATTAATCTCATCTGTCTTCCTATGGGTTTTTCTATTCCTAAAGGTTTACTTCTTGACCCGTGAGAGCAGTAGACACTGAAGAGAAAGACCTAAGTTGGAATCCTCATCTCTTATGCCTAAATGGCTTAATGATTAACCTGATTAGATCTTGTTTTCTTCACCTACAAGACCAGGGCCATAATAATTCAAACTGCTACCGAAAAGATCAAATGAGTTCAAGTCAAAATGCCTGGTAAATGCTCACGAATATTCATTCCCCACCTTTTCTGTTTATTTGTTCTATTCTCATTCTTAACAATTTTTACCTACTCTTCAAGTTTTAACTACTCTGTGTGTATCTAACATCCAGTTTCATATTTTAAAATCGTACTTTCTTTTAAAGTGTTGAAACCACAATTCCACTGTAATATCCTCCTATCGTCTTGAACTCAATGTGCCTCATTTTCTCAAAACCATCTGTCCTAATTTCTGTTCCTATTAATGAGACCATCAATTTCCATTCTAAAAACCGTGGAATCATCTTTGACAGATCTTCCACATTCCTGGATTTTGTGACTGGTTGGTCACCAATTTGCTTCTGCCTCAAAATCTTTTTCCTCCTGGTACCTTTTCCACTGCAACCATCTCAGCTGACCATTGGCCCAGAAGCCTCCTCAATCCAGTCCCTGTTTTCTCTTCCACAGCAGCCTTCATGCTCCAGACAAACTGATGTATTTACCATTTGAATGCATCCTGTCCTCTTGCTTCAAGGTTTTACTGTCACCTTATTTACCATTTCACTTTCTGATCCACATAGTAATCTTTTCTCTCATTAAAAAAAAACACAAAACACTGTCCTTTAACATATTAAACCACAATTTATCTGGGGAATTTGAGCAAAATATAACTTTTCCATTACCTTATGGAGTGCCAAGATGATTGCTGTCATACTTTGTTTTGCATTTATCCATTCTTCTTTCCTTCTAAATGACATAGCTTCCTTTGGTCACTTATTTCCCTAAGTGTGCTCCTTGGAGCACTTGTTGCACATGATTTTGTAAGAGTTGTGTAAGGAAAATAAGGGTCTGTTGTCAAATAAGTTTTAGATATGCTAGATTAAGCAGTTAGATAGGCTCCTTTATTGGAGGACTTCTCACAGCTTTAACAATGCTAACTTCCTAGTTCCTTCATCGTCATTCCTTTTTATTTACGACATGAAAGCATTCCTTTCTCATCCCACTACAGTTTGACTCAGCTCCAGACTACGACACACTCTTTTGAACTGGGTAAGCCTTTTACCTTTAATTAGGTTAATTTTTCATATATGCCTCTCATTCTCAATCTATTTCTCTAGAGAAATATATACTTCTTTTATTTCAGGATCTTTATTTCCTGAAAGTGATACCCAGACCAAGAGATCTAAGTACTATAGCTTAAACTTGGGAATTCATACAGATAGTTAGTAGTATATTGGGTTATGCAAATTTGTAAGAGAAAATGTGGCATATTTTTCTGAAGAGGTTTACTTAAAGATTTTCATTGGAAAACATTTTTATGATAAAAAAATATAGAATGCAGACTATTTTAAAAGAAAAAATATAAGACTTTCAAAAAATTTCCAGGTTTGCGTTTGGATGCCTCTTGAGGCTATCTCCCACACCCCTCTGGTATGTATTCAAATTCCTCCGTCCTAAAGATACTCCCAAGGAAAGTCCAAGAACCACTGAAGTAGGCCAATGGAGAGGAAAGGTAGAGAATTATTACTTAGAGAATGTTTCCTTTGTGATAAGTACTATACTAGACCCTTTACATATATTATCATCTTAATGCCTACAATGACACTACAATAGGGCATTATTTCATTAATTTCACAGATGAGAAACTTCGGAGAGGTTAACAGGAACTAAGCTGCAAAGCTTACAAGTGGTTAAAATGTTTACTACAGAATGCTGGGTTGACAAATAAGACACATTAATCATAGAAATATTATGACTGATTCCCATGAGAAAAAAACAACTAGAAATCACTCTTAAAGTAATTTATCACCAGGTGAGGCTTTCAGTCTTAACGTAGATCCTAATAGAAATGAGGCACCTATTTCCTAATAAAAGCTTATCAAGCAGTACCAACAAATTTTTAGATATGCAGAAGTGTTATTAGGATGACATGTTTTAGTTAATGGAAACGAGGGAAGAAACTAAAGCCTTTTACATTTGTAAATTTTATGTATTATTTATTCACTAGCACATTTCTTCCAAAATAAAAGCAATGCCTACTATGAACTAAGATTTTACCCAGTTGTCTATTATATGAATAATATTGAAAAGACTTCCAAGGATTTCAGAGAGTAAATCTGAAGATGTCGAAGTATTTTGAAATTGAGGGGTTAAATTATAAGTCCAAAACATGAAGCTTACTTGGTTCACAGAACACTACCAGTTAAATCTGCAATTTGAATCTTTACATGTGGAAATAAACCAGATGGTTCTTCCCTTAAGAAAACCTAGTACAGTATTTGATATACAGATTCACCAAATAAACTTACTGCAGAATCTCTCAAAATGGGGATCTTCATTAGTGGATTTTAAATTAGACAAATTACAAACAAACAAATATGTTTATATACAACCTTTCAGGAATATATCCATTGGTCAAGACCCCCAAAATAAAAAATATCACAGGATGTGCTCCAAGGACGATTACTTTAAAATGAATAAATCTATTATTAAAAATATAACCTTTATTTAAAAGTGCTCAAACCTATCTTTGTTACCTTTAATAAGAATTATGGTTTCAGAGGTAATGGAAAACAAAATCATTTGTATGTATATATTTGTGAGGATAGACTACTCATAAAAAAGTGTTAACTTACAATGGACAGTTATAAATACACATAAATTTTAAAATTCATATTTTCTTGCATGGCAATGGTTAAAATGTGAATGTTCAATTTATTTAATCTATTACATGCTTTCAAATAAAAGTAAAATCTTTTCATTAATAGCAGATAATGGAAAGTATAAGTGATTAGTACTTCAGATATTGGGCAAAGTCACATGTATACATCAATAAGCAAAAATCTCAAGAACAGAAGGAATATAAGTCAAAATGCAATGATAACAAAATCTCCTCCCCAATTTTGTAAATTAAAGGAACCAGTTATGCCCCGAAAGTATATCTTCTCTGAAAAAAATGCATGTAAGGACAATTCAGTAAGATAAATAACTGAAAGAATGAGCCCAGATGAAATGCCTTTTTCTTTTGTGAGGTGGCTGAAGATCAGTCCAATATTCTAATTTTGAAAAACTAAGTTCCTACTTTTAGTACATTTCTAAGTTACCATGGTTAGCTGCAGAACTGAAAAAGAGAAATTAAAAGCCAGAAAATGGACACAAGTCTTTTGAGAAAATTCTACAAATTGTTTATCTTAAATTGATAATTACTAAATGATCTAAAAATACAAGAAAGGATTTCTAATTTATCTTTCTCAACTGGGAAAACACAATATAAATCAACATAACTAGCAAATAATGTCAAGTTAAAAAAATCTATTAAAATTATGCAAGAACACTCACTTGTAAGGACTCCAGTTAATGAAATAAAGATGTGATGTATTAAAAAAGCATGCTTACAAAATTCTAGGTTTCCATACAATTTTTTTTTTTTAAATGTACTTTACTTATAAGGATATTGCAGTAGGAAGCAGAAATCTATTCTGGAATCACAGTCTAACAAAAAAAGCAATCTGACCTTCACATTTATATTAAAAAACTGAGTTGACAGCTTTCTTCACATTGAAATATTTTTAAAAACATGAAACTATTTTAAAAGATTCATACATATATGTATATATATATATATACACACACACACACATATAAAGTAAAAGAATACACAATTAAAAATTAAATAAATGTGCCTAAAGACATTCTTTAATGGCTTCCCTGAAAACTGTCAAATTCTCTTAGGTTTCATTTCTTTTTCTACAAAGCTCAAAGTAGGCCTTATAGCTCAGAAATCCATGTAACACACAAATACTCTACTCATCATACTCACAGGCTTTAGTTTTTCTTCCACATCAGTCAATATTATATAGTATTTTCTCCTGAAAACCTGAAAGGCTTCTTACTCACTGATCCTGTTGTTATCAGATCTGACACATCAGTGATGATCCACACTTTATCTTCTTCAGCGGTC